>NW_011499906.1:583397-633196 GCF_000495115.2 Populus euphratica
TGCAATTTAAGTTCTTCAAGTCGTCAATCAATCCTTTCATTTATGTGATAGACTTGCATTAAAAATAGACATTTACCACAAATTATAGGTATCTTATATTATTAGATACATTATTATAAAACATATTTTAGTTAAGGAGTTATGGATACTTTAAGTGCAAAATGATGATATAAAACCATGATAAAAATGCACTTTTAAGTACTAATCATTAACTCAATGACAAGATTTTTTTTTTTAATCCAAAAGAACCCAAACACAAGTTCATTGAAAAAGCCATCAAGTCTAATCTAAAATCAGTTAAATACGAAAGGATCAAATTAAAAAAAAATATTATGATTGTAAAAAAAATAACATTATATAAATCTATAATATCATTAGTTGAGCGGATATAATAGAACAAACATTAGATTGCAAAGCTCTTTTAGTGTTTTGTTAATTATAGAATGAAAGTGTTTGAACTCATCTAATTTCACAATTAAGTATTTTAATTTTTTTAAATAGGTATTTGAACTTTTTATTTCACACAATAAAGTATCTAAATAGATATGTATTAGTCAAATGATGAAATGCATGTTAAGCAATAATATGGACACTAACACCTACGATAATATTTAGGATTGATGTCATTAATGAGATCCTATATTAGCAAGTAAATATAAGAAACATATCCCTTCAAAGATGAGCTAAAAATTACAAATAATAATTATTAAATATATAAATTGAAAGTGTGTGTAGGATAAATCTTTTTTGCTTTTCAAACTTTAGTTTTTTCCTTGGTCAAAATAAACTGAAAAAATTTTCTACTAATGATCTCTTATTTGGTATATTAAAAATGCCTTCGTGAGAAATTTTTTTGTAACATCTCAAATATTCAAGTACAAGATCTCACATATTAAATCTGTAAAGAATGTATTTTTTTTAATTGGTTGATAAATATTTAGAACTCAATTGATTGACCGAATATACCAAGATCTTACTCTTAAGTTTTGATCAGTTTTTATTTTTCGGTATTACATCAATTTAACATCATTTTTAGTGAAATTTCAACAAAAAATTTTTAATTTTTAGATGTTCCAAGTATCGACATTAGTTGAGTAAAATCAAAAACACTTTCTAACCATATATTCATGCAAAATCCATCCATATATTCTTGATCCAATCATCTTGTATCTCATCTCATTATATCTATCATTCATTAATTACATCTCATCAATCCATAGTACTTTTAGATTATTAATCTTCATTGAAAATAATATTAATAAAAAAAAACATGTTAATTATTATAAAATCTACATTAGGGATGTACAAGTCAAATTAGTTATATTGTCTCTACATAAAATGTAATGTCATGCATAACATACATTTACAACTTTAGTTATTACAAATTTCAATAATTAGCTATATAAAAAAATAAAAATATATATAATTACAACCCTAAAAGCTAGATTATACATTATGTTAGTCCATATTTTCTAAATCTAAACCAAGGTAACAATTATTAACTATTCTTGTTGAGCATGTAGATTACCTATAACAAAAATTAATATCATTATTTAAGTCTTAGGAAATTAAGAAATCTCATTTAGGTAATATTTTAAATCAATCATTTAATCTTATCATTTCATTTACTTACTCGTTCACCAAACAATCTTAAGAGATTCATTATATAATTAATTATTCTGGTATTCCTATATGGAAACTAACACTCTAATATTCTTTCATGACCACCATCAATTAATCTAAAAACCTGTCTTGGTTACTAATTAGTCCAACCAACTCATCTCAATTACTAATCAATTCAGTTACAAATTAATCTGGACAACTCATTCAAAATCCAATAATCTAGTATTCCATATGAATACTGTTAAATCCAATCAATCAATCCTGATTACTAATTAATCTAATATTTTCATTCGAAAGCCAACAATAAGGTATTCCTTATAAACACCATTCAATCCAGTCAACTTGTCTTTCTTACCAATCAATTCAACATTTTCATTTAAAAGCCAATAATCTGGTATTCCTTATAAATACCATTCAATCCGGTTAATCCATTTTGGTTGCCAATCAATCCGACATTCCCATTTGAAAGCCAATAATCCAATATTTCTTATAAATACCATTCATTTTTTTTCTCAAATTACATATCTCATTTTCCATACACATTAACAATACCACTATCCATATTTTCATGTATTAACTAACTCATAGGTTAGATTTACAGAAACATTATAAAGAAATACCACGAGGTACAAAATACCTAATTGTAGTCTGACTATGAGTGGCTCTATTAGCTCACTAAATCAGCCAAAAATTAGTGTTTGTTTATATAATTTATTCACCAATTTACTTACAAATAGTAAAATCACTTTGGCGATGTTTGGTTGATGTACATAAAAAATGAAGAAATAAAAAATAGAAATACATTTACTTTTAGAGAATGGGACAGAAATGGATTTTTATCTTTGTTTCATTAATAATTTTTAGCAAATTTCTTATCCCTCTTAAAAGAATGGAAAAAGGCGAAATATAACCAAATTAATTATTTTTATATTTTTTAGCTAATTTTTTATCCATTTAAAAAGAAGAGACAAAGGCGACAAAAACATAAATATAACAACTTAATTTTGTTTTCACAAATATCCCTTTAAACATTTCATAATCTCAATCTTATCCTTGCATTCATATTTGGACCATTAATTTAACTTTCATGTTTAGATTTGAAAACTAAAAAATACAAAAGAAAAAATCAGGAGAAATATAAGAAATATAAATAAAAGAGAGAGAAAAAATAACCAAACAAGATTACTTTCAAATAAAAGCTCTCATCATAAGAACTTTATAAACATCTATTTTTAATAATTTTATTATTAGATTCAAAAGATATATGGATTTGAAGTTCCATATTTAAAAGGTTTAAAATTAAATTGGTGTGTTGATTAGTTGTTTTAAAGTGATTTTAATGTTATATTTGTAATTATAATGTTGAGTGGAGTGTTTTTGTATTTTATTTTATGAAAATAAGACCCAAAATATTATTTTCCTGAATGATCGTTAAGTGCTTATCAAAATCAATAATATGTTCATATTTCAGTGAGCAACTGTTAGAGAAGACAATGACAAATGACTCATTGTTCATCAAATGAAGGACACGTTGTCTATTAATTTTTTTATCCTAAGGGTCTGGGCTTGATTCTGAACCAATAGAAATTGGTTTTGGTTCCTGATTAGTACTTAAAAGTGTATTTTTATTAAGATTTTATATCATCATTTTGCACTTGAAGTATCAATAACTCAACTAAAGCATATTTTATAATAATATATCTAATAATATAAGATACATTTAATTTATGATAAATATTCATTTTAAATGCAGGTCTATCACATAAATAAAAAGATTGATTGATGAATTTAAGAACTGAAATTGAAAGGATAAAGAGATATCCAAATTTAGAAAAGAGATGTCGGTGCAGTCCAAACCAAAATATTGTTCATTAATTGGGTCATATCTGAAGCTATAGATCTCGGATTTAAGTCTAATATATATAGATGGAAAGATAAGATATAGACCTACAACTTTCATATGGAGCCCAAGATTTAAAAAAGGTTATTTTCAAGTTCAAATTGTAGCAACAATAAAGAAGTTCAAATCTATCCTCCAAATCGAGCATTGTTCAGTGTTTAGCCCATATCTGGAGTTCTAAAAGTCCAAATGACCTCTATTTTTTATCCTAGAAGGGTAAGACAATTTTCTACAACTTTCATGTTTTTAAGTGGTTCCAATTTTGAAGTATCAATAACATTTTGGGAAGACAAAAGAAAATAAGGATTATCATCAAGTCAAGAGTTGGTCACGTACTCATCAATTAGTAATGAAATCAATAGTTTTCAATTTTGGCCCATGAAAGGAGGCATTTGCCATGCATTTAGACATCTTGGATTCTAGATCAAGATCATGTCTTTTCTTTCTCTCTTTATATTGCTTATGTTTTGCTTTCATTAATATCAAGTTTATGCCTTTCATTTCCCTTCTTTTACTTAGTTAACTTTTATTTTATTTATATTCTTATCTTTTTTATTTATATTTTTCTCTTTTATTATGTTTAACTAAATTTATTATGTCAAGGTGAAAAGATTACACTAATGGTGTAAGAATAAATATAGTTTAAACTCAATATGGACTTTAATATTTGATATCAACATGTTTTCTATTTGTTATCTTGTTCACTTTTTAATATTTTGCTTGTTAAATGACTAATCTAGATTTATGTTGTATAATACTTGGTACAACAAATGTTTGGCACTCTCATAGCTCATATTGTATGATATATAACCAACACCTAGCTATAAAAGGAACTTGATTTGTGTTAACATAAGTTATAGTCATGAATGCCTGACAAGATTTACAAGTATTAGCATTAATTGAATAAGATCACTAATATAATCATATTAACAATTTATAATCAGATTGAAACCTTTTTTGTGTGTAGTTTCCATTTGAGTAATAAGAGTTTATATTATACTTGTTTGACATACCATTAATGGATCCTCTAACCTTGACATTTGTTGTTATCATTATTTAATCCTTACGTTAATCTTTCATCTCAAAGTTCTCATTAACTTCTTCTTTTTTTTCTTCTTTATTATTATTATTATTACTATTATTATTACTATTACTACTACTATTACTACTACTAGTAGTAGTAGTAGTAGTATTACTATTACTATTCTTAGTAGTATTATTAGTATTATTACTATTGTTATTGTTGTTGTTGTATTATTATTATCTATAATTTATACAATTAACCTCCATGTGATTTGACCCCAGTCTTGCCGGTTTATTTATTACTTTGACACTCCTGCACTTGAAAGAAGACATCAGTCTTTTAATCGTGTCAGTTTCAAGCCAAGATATTTTATATGCGTTTTAATTTACTCTTTTTTAAATATGTTTTATCACAAACACGCATAGACAAATATGCATACACATGTATATTGAACATTAGATTATTAGCTCGTATAAAAAAATTAAATATTTTTTAATATAAAAAAAATATTTAAGTGTTGTATCTTGTTTTCTAGTAAAATAAAATAAATTATATAGAGATTAATTTAATATAACCTGGTCAACTTGATAAGTCTAGAGACAACTCGAATAACCTTTAAAAATATTTTTTTAATTTAAAAAAGAATTTCAATACAATATCTTTGTTTTTTAATATTGAGATCGCAACATATTGAATCAACTCATGTCAACCCAAGTTAATTTATCAAATTCACAACTCGGATCATGAAATTGTGATCCCAAGTTAATTTGTCAAATTCACAACTTGGATCATAAATTGTGATAACCCTCATAGAAAACAAATAGAAATAAATTATTAAACTCAATTTCTAATCAATCCAATGTTAATTGAAGAAATTTAAAAAAATGACCTTAGTTAACATAAATTAACCTACCAAACTTATTACTTGAGTCATAAAACTGGAATAACTTCATAAAAAAATCAAAATAAATAATGAAACTCAATTCTTAATCAATTCAATGTTGAAAAATAGAATTAAAAAAAAAATCAATTCTTTAAAAAAGATTAAAAAAAATGAGTTGAGTTAACCCTCTAAATCCATGACGTAGATCATAAAAATAGGATAATCTTATAGAAAATAAATTAAAATAAATTACGAAGTTTAATTCTCAAACAATCAAACATTGAAGGATGACATTAAAAAAAATCAATTTAAAAAAAAAAACAAAAAAAAACTTGATCAATCATGATTAACCTACTAAACCTACAATATGGGTCATGAAACTATAATAATTCTATAAAAAAAACCAATTAAAATAGATTTTGAAACTCAATATAAATTCAATGTTAAATGATGAATTTAAAAATAAAAACTAAAACTAAGTAAAGAAACAAAAAATAAAGTACTATTATTATAAACAATGAATTCGCCACCTGTTTTATTTAAAAAAAATAAATCTCTCTCTCTCTCTATATATATATATATGTATTTATATATAGAGAGAGAGAGAGAGATTTATTTTTCAAAATACTTTTTTCAAATATAATTATATTTTTATTTTATTTTATCAAATTAATATGAAAAATCAATCTTAAGAATTAAAATAAATTAATTAGATTAAATATTTTTTAATGAATTAAATAAAACTAATTAACCAAAAAAGTATAAGAAGAAATGTTTTCATTGGATGAGTGAGTTTATTAACATTATGAAAGAAAATGAATATTATTATTTAAAAATTAATATAATAATTAAAACATATATAATATAGAAAATAAAAATTGATTATGTTCTCAAAGAAAATGAATTTATTGGCGAAGAGGTGGGGATGAATGATAACCTAAAATATCTATTTGTGATGAGATTATTATCTTGGAGTTTCAATTGTATTACACATTAACTTTATGTTGATGAAAATATTTTATTTAATATACAACTGATTTGATTATTTATTTTATTATTAAATATACTTGAAAAAATAATTTAGTATCAAAGAAAATTGTGATTTAATTATACCACTTTTTTTAGCAATGAAATATCTATTTTATGATGGTCACAGATCCTTAACCAACATGATTTTAATGAGTGAAAATATTACTACTTTAAATAAGTTAAAAAGAAAATTAATGCTCATTTTAAACTGAAGGGAAAATAAATTCATTCATCACTCCAACCATTGCAAGTTTATGATAATACATAAGTAAAATAAATTCATTCATTAACCACGCTATATTTTACACATCAGAACCAAACACAGTATTATTTTTAATTTTTTATTTTTTTATTTTTTATTTTAAAATAAGATTATTTAAACTCCTCCATTTCAAAAAAAATTATTTTTTATTTTAAATTAATATTTTTAAATTATTTTAATATATTAATTTTAAAATAAAAAATATATTATTTTAATATATTTTAAAATAAAAATATTTTAAAATATAGCCATAACCACACTCACTTCTAAACCGATGAGAGCTTGAACACAACAATCATCCACACTAGCAGGCCTGCAGTAGTCTGAGAATTTTGCAGTCCATTTTCTTCCTTCCATATTTCACAGAGCCGGCCGTACCGTATTCAGAACATGCTAGAAAACTGCTCCTCCTGGGTTTTAGATATGCCCCCCCCACCCCACACACACACACACACATCTACCAACCAACCACCTGAGCCAAACCTCAAAGGCTCAAAAAACCGTTTTCTTTATTTTTCCAATAAAACAAAGAACAGAGTTCAAACTATTCTTTTTCCAGATATTTAGGGTTGACATGAGATGTCAATGCATTGAGTTCGAAGTTTAATTTCCCAATGCAACTGCCTAAATATACACGGACATAAACAATACACAAACTTTAGCACCTTATTTGGTCCCAAACTACTTTATTGAAAGAAAACAGTCAAAATAAGTACAAGACAAAAAACAAAAAAAAGAACAATCCAGTCAGTATAAATGAGGCACACAGGATACATCCCAGAATAAATCCACTTCCTCCGCCCCAACTTGGCATGTCAAGACCTGCAGAATCTTAATGGACACTAGACATAAATCCCCAGTAATTGTTCCAATCCACGTCTTCAAAATCCATTCTTAATGTGCAGAGTAAGAACCGTTGATACAGCAGTGTACAGCAGTCAATAACTTAAAACTCGCGTCCTTTATATGGCATTTCCTGTATGGAAACAATATAGTGTACATAAGTTGGCTAATACCAGTTCCGGTGACCTCATAGTTACACTCCATTTTCAAGAAAATAGAAATATGTTCCACCCCAACTGCATATGCCAAATGCATTGCATTCCTCCACCTTTCACCGCCACATCTCCTCATCCACGGGAAAAAGATAATTAAATAAAAAATTCCTTAAATCTTCAACCAAATCATACCAAGTCATGACCAGTGAACTGATGGGCAGAATTCAGTCCTTCCCAAAAAAATATAAGCTTCAAATATTGCTTCTATTTCTCTATTTGTTAAATGGAAAATTAGCTATTTTAGGCTTCTTTTAAAAAACAAATTATGTACGCTGTTCTCTATTTCAATATAGCTTTGGAAATATGGTAGCTCCCCACTCATCATGCAGATGATACCAGCTTCAGTGTCTTTCTTATAGAGCACTCATTATTATGCAGAAAGGGAAAAAAAAAAAGACAAGACAGGTCCTCCCTATTAAAATTAAAGATCAGAAATTTACTTACAGGTTGGTAGCTTGGCATGTACAAGACATGCCTAGGGTGGCCAAGAAGCATCTGCTGCCCGAACTGCAGTTACATGTATACAACTAGTCATATATATGTGTGTGTGTACATTTGGATAACTATCTAAACAATTTTACATTGAGGTGACATGCCCTGAAGAATCCCAAAATCACCTCAAACACGAGTAAATATGGTACCTGAGGTCCACCAGGATGAAAATATGCTTGTGGAGCTTGCAATGGTGCAACCTGAGGATTAAACATGACAGGCTGTTGCCCATTGAATGAAGGTCCAGGCTGCAAAATCTTGGGAGTTAGTCACTTCTGATAACTGAAATTGGATGTAAAGTTCAAAAAGAACTGCCCATACCATCTGTTGAATACATATTCTTACATCTAAAGGACATAATCACCATTCCTACTTGTAAGCATTGAGAGATGGAATCACACCATTGAATCAAGATAATTCAAGAATGATATTATAAACCAGTTTTACATTTTTCTCTATTATTTTTTAGTTCATTTCTACAGAAAAAGAATCATCCATCAGTTTTCCAACCACAGTATGGAGACTAAAAAGACATAAGAAAGCATCACTGAACCTAGCTCTTCTTCTACTTAAACTAAATACAAAAGGCAGAACAAATAAGCAATCAAGTTATATCTTAGAAGCAATAAAGTCATGTCAGTACTTACTCCGACTCCCACAGGCATCCCATGCATATGTGGTGGAGCAGAAAGATTAGGTTGAAAATAGAAGGAACCATCTGACATTGGGGAAGGGGGCCTAGCAGGTGTTTGAGAAGGGGTGAAACTCTTGGCGTTGGGATTAAGTTTAAATTCCTGATAACCAAATTAAAAAAATAGAAACAAAGAACACTCAAATATATTAGCCAGTGTCAGAGAACTATAGATAATATATTCTAAAATATGCGGTACCCTTCATATGTATGAGAAATAGAGTATGTTCCATGTGCTTGTGCTACTGCTGAAAAATAGAAAGTATATCCATTCATATATACCATGTTGAACCAAACAAACCTTGGCATGGGGATTTAACGCTGACTTCTCAGAAGATAATGAACCCATTGATGAGCTTGGGGATAAACCAGGACCACTTGAAGCTGGAAAGGCACCTGCACGATCAGAATTTGATGATGCGGAACTACCAGGTCGTCCACGAGAGTTTACTGGCTGCGTTTCTACAGCTCCCTTGGTAGATGCCGCACCGTCTAACAGTTGACCAGGGGAACTAGTCTTTTTGTTATTTTTTGAAAAGACATGGGATGAAGGGGTATATGCAGTGGTATTAGAGGATAGCCTCCCTTTATCAGATTCATTTTTCTTGTCATCCAATGACTTAGAATCTACAGAAAAAAATAGAATGATTGTTGAAAGATAAAGAAATTCCAAACGCCCATGTGCCATTACCACAGGTATTGTCAAAGAATCATTTAAACTCAAAAGCTTAAGCTATTAGAAGAGGCCTCAAGATATGATTTATATTTTTCTCCACACACACCATAAAGTGAACTTTTTAGGCTTGAAACTTGCACAAGTCCACCACTATACTGTGCTGAATTATTAATTTAATTAAATAGAATAGGGGTGGTGAAATTTGAACTTATAACTATTTGGTCATCAAAACTTTGATAATATATCAAAGAACTATTTCAATTCAAAAGCTTAAGTTATTAGATGAGATCCTAAAATATAATTTATATTATTCTCTAACAAGTATCCTACTTTTATATGCAAAAATTGCATAGGCCAAGTGTAGCTGGAAAAATGTAAGAAAGTTAATTGCACAAATTTTTTAAATAATTGTTTCTTTATGACATTTTCATAACTCGCTTTATTTTTTGACAAGTTAATGCAATGAATTCATAATAAAAGACATTCATACTACAACTTAAATGAATGAATGGGGTAAAAGCATTGCAGAGTTACTGACTCACCCTTACCTTTTGATAATTGAGCATCCTCAGTCAGCTGTAATTAAATGAATAGAAATGAAGAACAAGTTTATATTAGAGGCATCACAATTAAAGACAACTAATAAAGCTCTCTTCGGAACAAAAAAAATAGTCATTAAAGTTTGACTCACCTTCTTCTCCTCTCCACGCTCCTTAATGTTGTCAAGTTCTCCATGTTCAAAATGTCGATCCTCTTGGGCCCTATTATAAATGGAATTCAAGAATTTTACAGCACGACAAATTCATTTGTCCTCCCAAAAACCATTTTTGTGTAATGAAATGCAACTTAAATTATCATCAAGGAAATACTGAATTAAATACAATAGTAACAACCTGCTTTCACTATCTGAAGTGGACAAACTAGTAGGAGGTTCTGATGCCAACTTTGCAGCATGATCATGAGATCCTGGATGATGCAAATCTGCACAAGTGCTTGATTGAGAACATTGTACCTCATCCTGAAAAGAAAGATAGAAATACAGTACAAGTATGACAATAAGTAGTAATTCCTTCAAAAAGAAATAACATAAATCAAAACTAACTACCAGGCAGGGGATGCTTAAAATAAATGACTACATAGTGCTCCATGTTGAAAATATGCTAAAAATAATTTTTAGAATTATAAAGCAAGTAAAAAATATGCTCTGATTAGAAATGCTAAACAACAATATCTACATAAACTGAAAGTGATTATTTGAGAAAATACCAAGGAAGAGGATGATAACACTCGAGTCCCAACATTGCTTTTTGCATGGGTCAAATCTGACTTCTTAATGGAAGAGGCAGATGGCCCTCCAAAAGTTTCACTGTTGAGAGAACTCAACACCACGTCATCAAGTTCTTCATGCCCACCATCATCAATGGCTCCACCTCTATAGACTGAAGAGAATCGGGTCTCCTCATCAACCTCAAAACTTTCATGAAGATGGATGCCTCTTTCCTGTTGGATAAATTGACAAAAGAAGTAAGACTAACTTACAGAAAAAATAAACTAAAATAGAAGCAGAAAATAGCATTAGGATAACCTCACCTCTGCTAAGTGAAGGTCGCGTGTTTCCTCCCCCTCGATCTCTCTTGCTATCCTCACAGCTTCCCTTTCCCATTCTTTCATCCGAGGACCCCTCTCCAGCTTTGTTGTATAAAGTTCCTCGTCAAAGGTGCTTTTTACTCCAAACAACATTTCATTTGTTTCAAATTGATCCCAGCCCCTAATATGCCAATAAACAAAAATAGGTTTCAAATCAGTAATAAAAATAACATGGGGATGCACCAGATTTACAACACCAAGGAAAAAAACAAAAAGAAATTTTAAGATGCATATATCAATGGAAAAAGGTGCCAGGGGGCAGGGGGTGTTTTTGGTAGCACAAGCCAAAACTCCAATGTCTATGTGACACTGGGTTCCAATTCAATTATATATTTGTATCAACCACAGAAGGTTTAACCTTAGCCTACCTGTACCTGAATTGAATACCTCTATTTTCATAAAGTTAATCAAATCCTACTATAATTGTGATGAATTTAAATGGAAGAGGATGGAAAAGCATGATTAGAAAGCTGTGAGAAAACAAATTTAATTCACAAAAATACAAGCCACTGACAGCAAAGTAAAAAATCAGTCAGTTGATATTCTACTCTACCAGAGAAGATTAAAAACAGTAGAACAATTACCAAGAAATTTGGGGAAAGAAATACTTAATATAACAACCTATTCCAATGGCCATCAAATATGTTCTCTAGTTCAGGGCATTGTGGCTCGTCTTCGTCAGGGACCCAAGGTTCCAGCTCTCTCTCTGTTTCAACAAGTCGTGACTGTGATATAGAGGAGTCGATCATAATTTCTTGCTGCTTTGCATGTTGGAGCTCATTGGACATCCCATCTATGGTAACAGAGACATCCTGGCATCATATATCATAGAGCCTGATTAAATCACCACTAAACGAAGAGCAAAAACATAAACATCCATATAGCCTGACACAACCAACTTGTCCACTACAAAATTAACAAGCTAATCAAATGCAGTTTTTTCCCCTTTTTGTTCTTTGTTATCCAATAAATATCATCTCAAAGGTTCCATTCAGAACCACATGTAAACAACTTGAAAATCAACTTCACTGAAGAAAAGACCATACTTGAGGATGCAGAGTAAAAAAGAAAGGAAATGCAGCAGAACCTTCGCAATAACTTGTACAACTTCTTTTCCAGGTAAAATCAAAATCTTTGATGGAGCCTTGCTGACACACTCTGCCTTTTGGCCTCGGAGAGAAACATCCTTTATCAAGCGAGCCATTTTCAAAATTATTGCTGAAATTGAAAAGCAAGGGAATGCTGAGAACAAAATAGACTAAACACAGGATTGCACATGACACTAGAGCATAATTAGAATCAATTTACAACACAGTTAACAACAAGTGTAAAATCTCTTCAACTCAACTAAATTGACAAAACTTACCAAATTCCTTTTCAGCATTTGTTGTGTAACATGTTCCAGAATATACGGATCCATTTTTCAGCTGGACCTCCACGGGATGGCCAATAAGACAGGTTGTTAAATATACTAGCCGATCACGCAAAGGACTCTCGTAAACTCCAACTTTTCCCATTGCACCTACATCAAAAGTTTTAGAATTGGAATATATAATCTAGAGTGACAAGAGCTTCAGGCCATGGAAGCCCACCTGCATTACTCAATCTATTCGTGTGTGCTTTTCCAGATTGCACCTTATTTTCAAACCTTGTCCCCCAATCTCTTTCAGTTCTCCGACGACCAAAACCATTAGCAGAAGATTTGGGCTGCATAGCCGGTTGCAAATTCATCTCAACAGCAGCACCTTCCTCTGGCAAATAGAAACAGGTTTAAAGTCAGCTCAAATCAATGCACTACAGTGTGGCGCCAAAGATAAGTATAGATACCTTGAAAGCACATATAGACGCAGTAACAAACAGATTTTAAGGGGAAAAGGTAAGCCAAAAATATGGCCATAGATGGAGTAAAACATAGAGATATAAGTTTACCCAGCCCTGACAAGTTTGAACCAAACACCTTGTTTAGTAACACAGGTGCCATGCAGTTGCTGGTTTAGCACTTGCATAACTGACATGATACTACCAACCACCAACTAGATGTGCCAATTGAATGGATTCTCTAACCAGTCTCAACAGACCCTTGATAATTCTTAATCCAAAAGATCATCATCCCTGCAACTAGAGCGACACCCTAAAAAGACAACATTAGTTGTCTTAAAAATTCCCCTTTCCTAACAATCAGAACTCAGCAGACATAACACAAGTCAATCTGACAGCCCTTATGCATCTCCTCTCACAAAAATCAACACATAGACAATAAAACAGTATAAAACCCTAAAGTTGGTAACCAGAAAATAAAAAAAAGGCTGAATTAAAGTAACCCTAATACACAAATTGCTTATTAAACTATTATGATTCAAAACTTAAAGCAGTTATTTGATTTGAGTACGCTTGAAAATATTGAAAGTGTGAAATCAATGGCGACACAGAAGTAATTAAGAAAACGATCGTCATTTACCTGCAATAAGCTTCAAATAATTAAGCTGTAATTTAATTTTGACGCAGCGTCGACAACGCGAGCGGGGGGAGGGGGGGATTGGACTCGCTGAGTTAGGGTTTTTTATCAAAGAGCGTAAATCACGAGGGGAGAGTCTATATACATGTATTAGCGAGGGGAAGTGAGCGGACTCGGTGTGATCGATCGGAAGGGGTGGTGTTTGGGTATGTTATTTTGAAGAGAATGTGAAATACAGAGGGTGGTGATAAAAATTGAAACGGAAGAGGAATGATCATGTATATACGAATGTAGGGAGAGTTTGGTGGGCAAAAAAAGAAAAACCTAAAAGAAAAGGAGAAAATACTGTTTACCTAGGCAGTTCACCATGAATGAAAATAGTCTTTTCTCCTTCTTGGCCTTTAAAAAAAAAAAGAAACTTTTAGCGAAATATTTAAGGTAAAACAATCTGTGTATTAGGATAATTTTATTGTTCTAAAATTAATTAGAGATATGACAGATATTTTATGTTTTAATTATATAGTTAATTTACATCACTGTCCTCAAAAAAAAAATAGTTTCTATTAAGGGTTATTTTTTTATTTTTATATAAATATGAACAATAGAGGCCTTTTTATAATTTTAATTTTAGTTGCACGGTAAAACGTTGGCACTTTTGATGTTAAATAATTTAACCCTTAAGTTAAGGGGTATTTGTGTCATTTTCTTACTATTCTTTTATAATTAATGAGTTGAGTGGGTTATTTAAATATTTTAATAAATAAAAAAGAATTAAAAAAATATATTGACACATGTGTGAGCCTTAGCGTGTCAACTGACATCTTAGAATAGTGCGTGCAGCTGATTCAAAATATTAAAATTATCTTTTTAAGTTTGTTTTTAATACATCTCAATGTAATTTCCATGAGAAAATGATGCATACATAAATAAGTTTATTGGTATGTCCACCGTAACCAATTTTTTTTCTTCTCCATTTTTACCGCTCTCTTCCTTGATCTTTGTGCATGCCTTATAATTTTTTAGATGAACTATTAAATTTTTTTATTTAAATCATGTTATTTTAATTATTATTTATTTTATTTTATATAATTTGTAAAATTGAAATTTGATTTGCTATTTATAGCAAGTTTTTTTATTAGATTTAGTCATTTTATTTAATTTTTTAAAATTTTACCCTTTATAAAAAATTTACTCGAAGTCATATTTCAACTTTTAATTTGTTTGGATTTTAACTTTTTGGTTTAGCATTTCACATATTACAAGTTTTAAAAATCATCCAAACTTTAAAGGGTTTGCTCGAGATTTATTTGTTTTATTTAATATTTTTTAAAACTAATGTTTTTTTCAGTTTTTTTATATTTTTTAATTAAAGATTGAGCTCTATTTTTTTTTCTAATATTCTGTATCTTTTGTTTTTTATTTGATTGGGGTTTTTTTGTGTTTTTTTACTTATTTTTGTATTAAGTTTATTTTCATAGATAAACTTAATCCTTAAGTTAAATAGAATTGATTAGTTGAATATAGGCAGATGATCACTTTTTTTTTTCTTTTTATGACATTGCTTTAATGACCCATATAGTTTCTTTCAATGTTGTCATGCAGTCTTTTGTAGTGGGGTTTGGATCGTCCCAGCAAAGGTCTTTTAATAATGGGCATTGTCCACAGTTGAATGGCAATGAGTCTCCAACGTTCTTTTCTTTCTTCTCATGTTAGGTATGATAATGACATCTCATTTATTTTAGTTAATTGTTATCAAATATTTTTTTTATAATTCATCTATTATTGTTGCCTATGATTTAGATCAGACTATTACATTACTTGATCTTATTAGATTCAAACAAGTTAATAACTCAAACATTGGGTTTTTTTTTTGTTTATTTACAAATATTATAGTTGCCTAAACATCCATGTTGTACGTTAAAAAAACACTGATAAGACAACAACATAACACAGGTCAAGTATCTCATGATTTCACTGTTAAATGTTTAAATGTGTGTTTGGATTAAGGGGTGGTTAGGGTTTTTTAATAGGATAAAAAAAATAACAAAACAACATATATTTTTAGCTTTTAATGAGATGTGGTTTGTGCTATAAGAGGATTATACCTACAAAAAAAACTCAACATCATCTCGCCACACCTCAATTTTAAACATACATTAAAGAGATGTATAAAAATATGATAGCGGTTGTTTTTTAAAGTATTTTTTTACTTAAAAATACATCAAAATAATATTTTTTATTTTAAAAAAAAATATTTTTAATATCAATATAACAAAACTATCATAAAAAAAAATATTTTTAATATCAACATAACAAAACTATCAAAAAAATAAAAAAATAATAATTTTAAGCAAATAAAATTTCAAATTTTGTCCAATCTCTAAATGGAATGCAATGTCAAATGAGACATAAGTACTTGTTTAAGAATATGGTAAGGGAAAATGAATTTGAATGTTTTTTTTTTAAATTACTCCATAAAACAAAACCCTAAAAAGTATGTAATTATACATGAGGTGTGGATTGTACTTAGATGAATTGTACCTAGAAAATCCAAACTAACCTCACCTCACTTAAAATATATTTTAAGATTTTGTTTAGTTTTATATTCTAATAATATTTTTAAAAAATTTTAAATCTTTTTAATTTTAAATTATTTTTTAAATCATTTTAATATAATAATATTAAAAATAAAAAAATTATTTTAATACATTTGTCACACTCCTCGAACAAGCTCCAAGTTTAACTCAGGTAGATTTTAACTTTTGAAGGGAGTAATTTCTTTTTTGAGAACATTGAGGGCCGGAGTTTTTAGGGTTATTGTGTTTGCAAAGGTACTCAAAATTAATTTTTCAAAATCCCATAAATAATTTCAAGAAAACTACCAAGCACGTACGAAAAAAGTTATTTGGGATAAAAAAATTATTATTATTTTGTTTTTCAACTCCATGTTAATCTTTGATCTTGCGTCAAAAAGCTTGTGTCAATATAATTCATGCTACGATTAGAAAATTATAAAAGCTTTTGTTTTGCAAAATCTCACCGTTGTTAAATTTCACCCCCCTAAAATGTTTTTTTTTTTTTTTAATTTTGCCGTACCAAACTAAAACCCCTAATGGTCTCTCAGTGCTAAACCACAAGGTAAATAAACATGTGCAATTCTGCAACCTCACCGTCCTCAATTCGATTATGCATCTTCCGCAGCTTTAACAACAGCCTCATCATGCCAGAATCCTTATCAGGATTCGTTTAGCTTTAGAAATGGTTCCCACACATATTGATATTCTAAACTACAGTTCCAAGGACAAGGACAAGTCACCTGAGCTCCATCATTTCCTTTCAAT
The DNA here is from genome assembly GCF_000495115.2 of Populus euphratica. Classification (NCBI taxonomy): domain Eukaryota; kingdom Viridiplantae; phylum Streptophyta; class Magnoliopsida; order Malpighiales; family Salicaceae; genus Populus; species Populus euphratica. The sequence continues at coordinate 600,479 of NW_011499906.1, forward strand.
ACATTTTCACATGTAAGAACACAGAGATAGGAATTATACAAATGCAATTGGTGAATATTAACCAATAATAATCAAGCGTGAGAAACAACAAAGATAGTAGCTGCGATTCAGTTTATGTCCACTGATCCATTAACTTGTAACCAGCTCTGCTGCTTCCTTTACTATTACTTTTAAAGAAGAAATCAACAAGCTTCGATTCCATTGCCTGCGTTGTCTTCAATCTCTAATGTTCAGGACAAGCACAAACTCACAGAAGGTCTGTCAAGACTGAATCACTAACATTGTCCTGAAGCCTCACACCTCTGCACAGCCAAAAAACAAATGACACAAGTTTCAGCCAAACTTTCTTCAAATAGGAAATAAGGACAGCCAAATTGAGGGCAGCTGTTTGACAACGAAATGAAAAGAGCCGGACCATGGAGTATGAGAACAGATAAAAAAAATATTGGGGTCACATTACAAAGCCTTGAATTTTTTCCTTTCAGAGATTGAATGAACATTAAGAGGCGAATAAGAATAATAAGAGGTGATCGCGGTAAATATTGTTTTTTAAAATATTTTTTATTTAAAAATATATTAAAATAATATTTTTTAATAGCAATATATCAAAATGATAAAAAAAAAAACATAAAAAAATTAAGCACAAAAATCAATTTTTTGAGAAACACGGTTTCAACCTTGTCCCAATGTCCAGTACGAGAAAGTCAACAACAAATAGGAACACCAAACCAACAGGCATAGGGCAGCGGCAACTTGGAAGGAAACATTGGCTCCAAATCAAATAGCAGAAGAAAGTAGCTTGACATTGAAATGAAAGATCCAATATTGCTAGAAATCCATCCACGATTTGCTGGATCCATGAAGATTGACGTCATCCACAACATGGACATGGAGCAACAAGGACAAGGATAAGGTTGTAGTAGCTATGGTCAAGACTCTAGAATGGATATTGCCACAAATGCTCAGACCAGAATACAAGACCTGGACGAACAGCAAGAACCAAAAGAAAAATTCACTCTCAAAAAGAAAAAAATCGGTCCCACATCAGAAGGTACATACCACTTGCAATCACAGTTGTAGATGGATCTTCTCAGACCACTTAAATATATCTGAATAAACTTGATCACCCCCCAACTCTTCTCCTGTAGCACCAGCTGCCACTCTCATTATATCCTCAATCAAAGCAAAGTTTCCCATTATATCAACATGAGCACCACTTTGGGTGCCCCGGCCTTCTAAGAAGTTTGCTGGAGGAGAATGAGCATACTCTCTAATGTACGTTCGACTTCCTGAAGGATTGAATCTCGTTTTCCCACGCCAACCTTTAGCACACATTAAACCTGAACTTAAAACAGGAACAGTCTCATCCCCATCAACAGAATAGACTCCACCTTTCAGACAGCTGTCTTCATCTTGTTCATCAGCTGATGTATCAATCTGAAATGGAATAGCGCACTCAGCTGAAGGAGATAACTTGTAAACATAAGCTCTTTCAGTTGGTACGCCCACTCCATACAGGGAGAAAATCTCCATTTCTGGGGCGTTGGGCAATCTGTAAAACCAGAGTGAGAGGTTATCATCGACGTGAAGACCTTGTAAGACACTCATGACTAGGGCATTCAATCAGGTAATTGGACATCATGGAAAAGAAATGAAAAAAATAACAACCCAAGAGACTTGATAGCAGAAAACATTTGAGAAAATGGAATTCAAAAGTGGATTTGTGACACCATGGAAAGAGAAATCTTAAATATCAAGAACATAATGTTGTACAGTGCATCTATGAAAATTGCATACTAGCATGTTTATTAACAGAACTGCATGTTTATTTAAAAAAAAAATCAACATCAGAGAATTTCCAATGTTCAAACCTGATAGTGTTGATTTAGCTTTTTCAGTGGCGCAATAGTCATTCAAAATTTTCAAATTAATTCTTAGGGTTTAAATCTCTTCGCACAATACACACTATAAAATCAGTATATAGTTTGGCTTCCTTAAAAAACATAGCTATTTATAGTTGGCACGTTTATACATAAGCATACCTGTGAAATGGGAGTGTATGCAAGCACTATGACTAGACGCTATTGTTCAACACATCACAAAACTACTGCCAAGAAGACTAACATATCACAGTTTCCATGTATAACTGACTAAGTGGACAGAATCTCACTTTGTCTCCAAGGGGTTTGACCAATATTTGTAGTGCTGGTATTTTGGATCATCAAAATTGTCAGCAATTCCATAAGAGAAAGGAGCCCTGCCACGCTCCATCATCTTTGGGGCAACAAAGCGCAGCAGATCTATCATAGATTCAGCAGTATAAACCTTATATTCTGCAACAGCTTTAATACCTCCAAATCCCATGTCATGGTACTCTGTCCACACATCACGACAGGAGGTGTTTGCAACACTTTGGCCTTTAACAGCATCCTGCATGTTAAGATAGAACAAAACATATTAAAGAGAACGGGGTTTCTTAAAAGCTAATTCTGATGTGTAAAAGCACTAAAACTCAGAATGAGAGATTAGTTAATCTTTCTATGACGAATAGACAGTCATAATTAACAAAATGAAAAATTATAATCTTAAAACTGACTGCAAGAGAGTAAAAGGTAAAAGTTATTAAATCTGCATAATGTAATTAGGTCAAATGGTAAAAGGAAAAAACTTGCACAGATAAGCTAGAAATTCAAAGATATAGCTGTCTTTTCAACAAATTTAGGAAAACAAATAAACTAACCCTGAAGTCAATCCTCTCAATGTCAGATGAAAGTGCCTCAGCTACATCTTTCCCAAATGATATGATCCTTCCATAATTAGCTCTCTTCGTTTGAGAGATCTCACTTTCAGGGCCATCTTGGCTTGCTTTCTGGGTGTCAGTGTTTCTTTGCTTACTCTTCATGGGAGTATATCCTTCCTCAGGCGACCAATCAAGATCACCCCAAATAGTGTCTCCACCTTTAGGAATCATTGACATGGTTGAATCCCATGTGCGAGACATTCTCATTATATGTTGCATTGTCTGAAAGCCATTGTCCAAGACACCAGGTGCGATGGCCCTGCAGGATGAGGGATGTTCTAAAACATTCACTACAAACAAGACCAGTGCTGGCATACAGATATATAGATAAATTAAGACCAGCAGTCATGTACAGATAATCAAATAAATTGTGCCAAGTAAGTCCATAAGAGCAAGAGCCTCTAGGAAAGCAATAGCATGACCAACTGTCCTTCAGCAATAAAAGAGCCATTTCTCATCTCAAAAATAAATTAAAAACAAAGATAAAGCAGATTTAAGAACAAAAAGTTGAAATAGGATGAGTAGAGAGCAACAAAGATATTAAAAATCAGGCAAAGGAAAGAAACCCAAATCTCATATTTTGCAAGAAGTATAGTGGTTCCCATTAGAACTGTAGTAGTGATTAGCCCCTACCAAAAAAATTATCAACAATGATATCACAGTGTGAAAGTTTATGCCTTTAATAAATAAAATACTGAATCCTTCAAACCAATTATCATTTGTGCTTGAGAAAATAACTAAGACGGACAATAGATAGAGATTAGAATAAGAAAGTTGCCACTCAAGAACCAATAATTCAGATGCCAGTGCAAGAAAAGAAAAACTTCCTCAGAACACAATATAGCATAACACAATACTTGCCCATAATAACTTTCTCCCGTTTAACATGCAAATTGAGGAATTTCTGGCATGCAAAAATTACATTTCTCCAAGTTTACATGCATTGCCAGTGTTTCAGGTCACAGACAAGAAGAATTTTTGTCCAAGGTGCGTGATAAAGTAGGCTACTGAGTGAGACCTTGAGGACATCTCAGAATGTCATCATGGAACAGACTTTGAAAATGAAATAAATGGAGTTAAATAGGTCGATATTTATGGTCATCATCTATGGAAAAAATATTCAAGATGATGTATCATTTTGCTGCAAGTTATGATTTCCCCATGTGAGTCACGCTCATCATTAAACAAGCCATGAGAAGCCTTTACCCATTAACTACAGTAGGAGTTATAGCCATAAGAAGCTTGCTACCCATTAACTATAGTAAAGTAAAGCTAGAGATCAACCTGGCAACTGCAATATCCTTCGCTTCAGCAGAGAAAAGTCCAGAGACAGCTTTTGGAACGCCTAAAAATGGTCCACCAATATTCATCACTGCCTTGATATGCTTAGCACACCAATCTGGACCACCCCCACCACCCATTGGAGCTGGTGCCTCCACCCACTTCATAAAATGCAGAAAGTACAGAACACCCATGGAATGTGGTATAATAACGGCCTTGTTTCCACCATTTGCTTCAACCATAAGTTCAATAGTACTCTTGATGCGGCTTAATGTTTGGTCACGGACCTGATTAATTGAGTTCAACAGATAAATTCATTCATGGTGAAAGTACCAGGTTCAAAGAATAAATAAATTCTGCCAGCATAAAGGACACAAATGATAAACTTAAGTTCCTAAAAAAGAATAGACAGAAACCTCAGTGTTCTGAAATGAAAGTCTCCAGTCATATGATGCCATGTACATTGTCTTCTCCTCATATCCAATGCGTGCCAAATTAGCAATCAAAACTGCCCAAACAAAATATCCAGGAGCAAAGTAATCGGCTGCCACAAGTCCACAGACAGGCCTGACCCTTATACCAGGAGGATCCAATCCAGTTTCATTGTCTAGAGACATATGTTCTACCCAGCAGAGAGGCCTAAAAAACACCCAACAAAGAAAATGAAGAATCACCTGACAAAGGACAAAGGGCATTTATGAAACTCCACAAGTTCACACACAACTAACAGTGAGAAAGCTGGCAATGATATCTAATCTGGACCGGCAGTGTTACCCCTAGGAATGTCTTTATGGATTCTTGTTCCAGATAGCTACTGCCTCACTCTTTTTCAGCGGCGTAGCACAGGGTATAAGGTCCTAGTTAACCAGGAGAAGGGCAAGGTCATTTTCTCAAAGTATCTGTTAAAGTGATCGAACCTGACTTCAGCATAAGAGAACATGATATCAGACATCGCACTTGCCTATTTATAGTTGGAACAATACCAACTAAGAAGCAATTTTAATTGACAATAATTCTCCACCTTCTTCCATTCTACATCTCAAACACCAGTCTTGCGAAAAGGAAAGCCATTTAAAAATGAAGTATCGATACCAAGATTTCCAAAAACGGAAAAAAGTTGACAAATCAAGCAAGAACAAACTAATTTGTCTCCTCGACAACTGGCCACATTCCTTTCCGTGAAAGTTACATCACACAAAATTAATTAGTGATATGCCGAAATCAAATCTACTAAGAATAGGAAAAGAGGCCCAAAAAAAAACTAAAACCTAATGAAAACAATGACAGGTAAAGCCTAATGAAAACACTTAATCAACAGAGCTCATGAAACACTCAGCACATAAATGCCTCCAAATTAACAAACCCCGTGAATTATATTTGGCAAAGAAATGTATAGACTCATTGAAAGAACAAACCACTTCTATTTCCATTTCAACGGACACCAACACACACAGTGTATTCTATCAACAGTAAGTGAAAACAAATGAAAAACCCAACAATCATCCATACCTACCACTTCGATTTCCATTTAAACGGACAGGCGCGCGCGCGCGCACCAAACACACAAAGTATTCTATCAATAGTAAGTAAAAACAAATGAAAAACCTTTCAATCATCCATGCCTACCTTTTATACACTTCACCGAAAGTTCCACCCCAAAGCCTTTTCCTAAACAACCCGTCAGCACACTGATGCCCTTCCCACAGCTCAAGCCCTGCAGTTACAATTCCAGGAACAAAAACCACAGGATGTTTTGCCTTGAGTCCTTCTTTCCTCAACTTTACACCAGGTGGATCAGGCAAAGGACCCGTGATTGCCTCAGTCACATATTGAGGGAGAGAAGCAGGCATAACGTTGTATAGAAACAATAAAGTCCACCAGGTTACGCATATGCACCCAACAATCCAACAACAGTTGTCCACACATGACCATTTTGGTTTGGATTTTTTGTCACTCTTCCTGTGGTGTTTGTTTTTGCTATAGTCCTCCTGTACTTCTTCCTCCTCATCCTCATCCTCTTTTTGTAGTGAGGTGTTCCTGGGTTCGACGGGTTTTCGGCGACGAATGGAGGCCATTGTTCCTTTTTTTTTCCGGGGGCGGGGGGGGGGAATCAATTAGCTTAAAAAGCAGAAAAGAAATGGAAAAGAGCAGAATCGAGTACAAGACATCGAGAAACAGAGCAGTTTGAGTTTAACTGAGATAGGCGAACAAGGAAGACATCAAAATGGGCTTTTTTAGCTAAGATGGGTTTTGTCTTATCTATGTAAAAAAATCTCGAAAACTTTTTTATTTGAAAACGTCCGATGTTCCGGATGTTTGTTGATTTTTAAAATAATTTTTTATTTAAAAATATATTAAAATAATTAATTTTTTAGATTTTTTATCTTTTAAGTTAGAATATTAAAATTATAAAACATTAAAAATATTTTAAAAAATACTTAAAACAAATAAAAAAACTATATTAAAATAATATGATGGTTACTTTTTACTTAAAAATATATTAAAATAATATAATTTTTAAAAAAATTATTATTTATTTTATTATATCAAAATAATTTAAAAATATTTTTTAAACAGAAAAACAAGCATCCTCAGAATTCTAGTGTTTTTTCCATGTTCACGTGGTATTTTCCATTAGTAAGGAAAGTTAAAACGACCACGAATGTTCTGAAAGGTGCTGGCATCTCCTCACTTCCTGTAACAGGCACGCGTTGTGGGACGATCATTGGTTATCTTTTTCTCTAGGATAATAATAATAATAACCCCAACTGGAGCCACAACAAGATTAATGCTGTCGTTGCTTGCTTCAGTGGGACACCAATCCATTTTGGAATAAAATAAAATAAAAAAGTCTGGAAGTCCATTTATTATAAAAATAAAAAAGGCACGATTTTGATTAATTAAATTAGAAGTGAACGACAATTAAGGAAAAGCCTTGGCCTCTTGTTAATTATGTGATCCATGATTGTGTGAACGTTTTAAAGTACCATGATTGGGTAAATATGTCTAAAGTACCCATAATCATACTATATAATTGTAATGTTTTTAAATTTCAGAAAAAATCTACCAAAATAAATCTTTTGTGTTTTAAAAATATGTTTGGTTTGAAAATATATTAAATTGATATTTTTATAATTTTTTTTAGTAATTTTAACTTGTTGAAATTAAAAAGTAAAAAATATTAAAAAATAATTTAAATATATTTTTATTTAAAAAAATATTTTAAAAAACTTTATGCATGACCTAACGCCCGCCGACCGACCGTCGCCCTTTATAACTATATTTTCTCCATCGAGTTTTTCCTCTTTTGACTGGGAAATTTGTGACCGTCAGGTTGGATCGGTTGGTGAAGAGAAAGTTTACGTGGGATCCATGCAACAACGCGTGCTGTACGTGTGACTGGATGAGGACAGATTGTAATGGGTCCCATAGTGATGGCCAAGTAAAAGATGTGGCGTGGCTGGTTGTTATTGGGTGATGGGTATGTTTTGATGTTGTTGGAATTATATTTTTAAAAAACTTTATTTGAATTAATTTTTTTATATATTTTAAAAAATATTTATGTGTTAAAGTTAAAAATAATTTTAAAAAATATTATTTTAATATTAAAATTATTATTTTTAAAAAAATATTTTAAAACATAACCGCTATCGTATTTTTAAATATACTCGCATGATATTCTTGAAAAGGAGACTTCGTGAAATTTAAAAATATTTAATTTAAAATAAAAATAAAGCCTACTAAGAATATCTCCTATCGTCTATTGGATGAGTGGTGGAGGATCAGTCGTTAAAGGTAGTTTGGTGTTTTTGTGCTTAAGAAACGGTCAGCAATTTCTTAAATTGATAACACATGTAATTAAAATAAATTTATATAAAAATTAAATTAAATTATGATTAAGCTTTTTTAAACTTGATTTTAATTATCTTATAAAAAAACTTAATAGTGACTAAGATGAAAATTATCATGTACGAGGCCATATAGTTTTATAGATTTCTTATTTAATCCTAGACTATTAAAATAAGTACTTGAAAAATCTCAATGATTTAAATTATAAAGTCAAAATATATTTATTGGGTTACAATTTTTCTTCTTGTTTATATATGTATTTTTTTAATTTAACATGGACAATTTTTTCTATCAACAACATGGGTTTTTCAATACAATTTTGAAGCAACGTGAAAAATTAGATTATTTAAATTTAAAAGAAAATATATATTTTCTTATACAAGACTTTCTTTTCTTTATTCATTATTATTATTATTATTTTGATGAGCATTTATTTTACTAGCAGCTTGGTTCATCATGTAAAGACTTATAAAAAAACAAATACTAAAAATGGAGAAGGTTTATTATACCCCTTCTCTTATAATGTTATTCAATTTTTTTTTAATTAAATTTATTAAAAATTAAAATTTATAATTTTATAATTTTTATTTTATATATATTTAGATTTATCCAGTTTCATGATCCCAACTATAAGTTTGATGAATTAATTTGTCTAGCTCGAGTTTTTTTTTCTAATTAATTTTTTTCAATTCCAACCTTTAATAATTGATTAATTAAAAATTAAACTTTATAATTTGTTTTAATTTTCTTTTCATGAGATTATTTCTATCTCTATCTCATAACTCGGGTCATGGGTCTGATGAGTTAATTTAAGTTTAATTATATTATTTTTATATATTTTTTAATTGATTTATCAATTTCAATTGTATCATTCGATATTAGATTTATTAGGAATTGTTTTTATAATTATTTTTCAATTTATTTCTTATAAAATCATCTCTATTTTATGACCTAAACCATAGGTTTGACAAGTAATCTCGATCAACTCAAGATTCTTTTCTAATTGATTTTTTATTTTACTGTTATCATTCAACATTAGGTTGATTGAAAATTAAACTTTATAATTTATTTTGGTTTGTTTTTTATGAAATCGTTCCCTTCTTATAACTCGAGTTATGAATTTAGCGGGTTAACTCGGGTTAACTATAATTATTTTTTAAATTTTTTTTTAATTTCATCTTTAAGGTGGTTTGAAAATTAAATTTCATAATTTATTTCAATGTATTTGTTTTTGAGTTATCTTGATTTCATGACCTAGATAACAAATTTGTCAAGTTAATCCGAGTTTACTTGAATTATTTTTTTTAGTCATTTTCTAATTATTTTTAATTCCATCCTTTAAATTTTTTATCTATTAAATTTGGTCATTATTTGTTTAATAAACTTGAAAAAATATTAATAAGTTATTTTCAAACTAATTTTCTATAATATTGATATTTAAAAGTGTTTTACAGCTTATTTTTAATATATTATTAAATATTAAAAAATAATTTATTTTCTAAAAATTGACTTTCCATAAAAAGCACTTCTAGAAAAAAGGAAAAAAAACCTATTTTATTAAATCTTAAAATACATGCAAAGATATCAATAAAACTACTTTTCTTGAATTTTTGTATTTAATTATGTTAAATCACACCATGTATTTTTTATTATTATTTATACAAATATAATTTTTTATTATCTTTTAAGAGACTTGATCATATGTACATAAATAAAAAAATATTTGTTTTGTATTTTGTTTCAAAATGAGGATTTTTTTATCTTTTATATTTTTTTGATATTTTGAAGAAAAAACATATATATTTAATATTAAATTAATATATTTTAAAATAAATTCACAGCTACGATATTAAGTGAAAAGTTTAAAGAATAAGTGAAAGATACACAAATAATTTTAAAATGATACTTGAATTTTTAGAAACTATTTAGAGCTTGTTTTACAAAATAAATAAATAAACAAGGAACAAACAAGTGTTAAAAGAAAATACACGCTATTATCCAAAATTAAAGGCATTAAAAAGTGTTTTAAAGTCGTAGATACAAAAAAGTATTTTTCAGTTTGGTAAATTTTTGACTGGACAAACATGCCTTTATTTATAGAAGAGGCTCAGATCAGCTACATGAGCTGGGCTCAGGTCCAGTCTTGGCTTGGTCTATTTGGACCGGCGGCAACATGGCTCAAAAAAAAAAATCGGCTCATCAACAATAACAGGTGCTCTCTTTCAGCTTTTTAGAAGATCAAAATGAAGCATTTTAACAATATTTCATGCCATGCAATCCAAAGAAAAAGTTACCGTTGCTGTCTCATTTAGGTACAACACGACATGCTTCCTTCTCCCTTCGTTTTTCTCACCAAGAAAATGCATTGTGAAGGCAGTTTCTTCCCTTCCTTTGGCAAACCCGAAGCAACAAATATATAGTAAAAAGATACCTGTGTTGCTCTGTTGAAGACTTCAACCGCTGCTGATGAAGACTCAAGCTACTTCAAATGGCCAAAAACACAAGGGGGCAGTGGGAAGGCTACTAGAATTGTAACTCAGCCACTGGAACACTAGCGCTCTCGACTGCATAGAAGAAAGGCTATTGCTGGTGTTGGAGGAGCTGGCGGCTGGCACTGCTGCTCAGAAGAGATGCACCCTGCTTTGCTAACGACGGCAACACTGCTGGAGCAAGATGATGTTTCTGCGCTACTGTGTTCAGAAGAGAAAAGCCGTTGTTGGCTCTTTCTGTATTACTTCAATGGACTAGGAGGCTGTTTGCCGCTGAAGGAGGAGCTGCAAGAGGATGTCGGTCACCGCTGTTGAACTGCTGAGGAGGAAACCGCAGCCAAAGAACAGGTGTTTGCATGTAGCTAATAAAGACCGAGATGTTGCTAATGTTGTGCAGTGAAGATGAAGTTACAAGGGTTGTGCTGGTGCATAGCTGCTCTTCTATGATGGTTAAACAAATCCCACGAACAGCTGAGGAAGATGTCAGTTGCTGCACTTGTGAGAGGGGCGACTGCAACGTTACACTGATGTTGCTCCTTCAAACAGTTGTTGTTGTCAAAGCAATCAAAATTAACAGAAATAAATAGACTATGTATAGTTTAAATTAAAAATATTAATTTATTCTTAATAAATAAAACAAGATAAATATATATATTTCTTAACAGTGAACAAGCCACTGTTGCTGCAGAAGAAGAAGCCACAGGTGGCTAGGAGAGAGGAGTGAAGTAGTTTCTCTCTGCCTCTCGCGGGTTTTGTGGGTCTTTGGGAGGTTGGAGAAACTTTTTCGTGTATTTGTTCGTTTCTTTTCTTTTAGTGTGAGCATGCTGGTGGGTGAAAGAGTATTTCGTGCTGTATGATTTTTTATGCTCAAACTAATTTTTTTTTATTTTCTAATGCTCATCTCAAATCTCTTTCTATTTTTGGTGTGTGAGAAAAATAATTTGTTTTTCTTCACTTAATTACTTAGCCTCCAAGTAAATTTAGTGATCAAGTAATTTAAAATTATTTTGATTTTTAATTTTTTTCTTCACACTTTAATCTTCTTGTCCAAATATTTTTTATTTTTTTAAAAGACAACGTTAACATCAACTTTATTAAAAAATAAATTAATAATTTTAAATCAACATGTTAAAATTTAAATATATTAAAAGTAAATTTTTGAATTTTTTAAAAAGATGTTGAACATGCAAAATATGTTGCAAATACATCAAAAATTTATTTTTTGGATTTGTTTTTGTTGTTTTTGTTGTTTTTTGGTTTTTTAAAAAATATGGTTTTTTTAAAAATAAAAATAAAAATAAAATTCATGCTATGACAATAATAATGTTATGACAATAATAAAGAAAATAAAAAAAATGAAACAATTTGATTAGATGTAAACAATGTTGTAATTTGTTTTTCTTTTCTCAATTGATTAAATTTAGTGACCAAATAATTCAAAATCATTTTGGTCCCTCGTTTGTTTTTTTTACCTTTTGATCTTTTTATCCAAGTATATTTTTATTTTTTTAGGACAATGTCAACATCAACTTAATAAAAAAGTATATCAATGATTTTAAAGTGAACACATTAAAAAATGAACACATCAAAAGTAAATTTTTTAATTTTTTTAGAAAGATATTGAAAATGCCAAAAAGAACATAAATACATCAAAATTTTATTTTTTGGATTGTTTTTATTTGTTTTTCGCATTTTTATTTAAAAAAAAGAAAAAAATGTTTAAAATCAAGTTATGAAAATTAAAAAAAAAAATTAGCTTGGATAGATGTGGACTATGTTGTTAATAGTTTATACGCCATGTAGCCAATCAATTGGTTACACGTGATACTATTTTATTCATGTAAAATATATTAAATTTTATTAAATAAAAGCTTTATTTATCTTTAATATTCTTGAATTCTTGAATTTAATATTTGGTAAATGAATCTGTAATAAAAATAAAATCTATAGAACAAAAATATTTTGTAAATGAAATTATAAAGATGTTATAATTATGATATTTTATTTGTATTAAAATATTATTTCTAAAAATTCTTGATCAATAATCTTTTAATACTAAACATTTATTAAAGTTGTAGTGACTGATACAAATTATATAATTTTTTTAAGAAGAAAATAGTTGTTCTTATAAACTGGGATAAAAACTAATATATAGATGATTATCATAAGATATATACACTAAACCGACTCGCATAAGAATTTTATATGGAGATATCATCTGTGTTTATAGAAAAACTCACCTGATCGTCGTATAAGCTATCTTTAAACTTGAAATCAGTAGGTTATCTTATAACAAGAAGTATTATGTTTTGATCTTGTTACACATTATCTTGATGGAGGTAATAAATGGGCAAACGTTGTATATAACATAAATTATATAAAGATATTTAAGTGATTAAGAAGTGATTAATCACCTTAGGAGAATTAGAAAAAAAATGTTTCATATGTTCTTAAATAGTGTTAATTATTAAATCCTTGAGCGATGTGGAATGAGATTTGAAAAGAATTTCAAATTTTATTCAAAGGATCAATGACTATAATATTGCGAATAAATATGATTTAACATAACAAATACACTTCATGATAAAAAAATATAAATCAAAACATTATTGATGAATATATAATAATTACATTGAAAAATCGATAATTGAAAGGTTAAATCAAACCACTTATAACTTTTTTAATACTTAGAGGATCATGACACGTTGCTAGAAAGTACATTTGATTTTCAAATATAAATTAATCAATTATTCAATTGATATTAAATTAAATTTCTTAATTTATTTAATTTTATTTATTTAAAATTATAATTTATATTTGAGCCAACATATTAAAAACCTAATAGGCTACATAAATTAAAAACTACTAGTTAGAAATTAAACTGGGATAATTAATTAATTGTGAGTTCATTGAAAATAATTTTAAAAATTAATCACTAGAATGTATTTAATTCAAAGATTATAATTCTAGTTTTGGAATAATCAGGTAGAGACTTAATTGATTAAATTTTTAAAATTATCCTTAAATAATATATAGATATTATTTAAGGGGCAAATAGATATTTACTATTTATAAAAATTTTAAATTTTTTTATAAATATAAAGTCATGTCTCTTATTTTAAATAGGTTATCTGTTAGAGAGAAAAACTATATAAATTATAGAATAAAGAGCTATCATTTTAAGCATAATAACCCCCCTCTTTTAAATAGAGATTTTTCACTTATAATTCATGTGAATTATTATTTAAGGCTGGATTATTAAATATCTTATAATTTACAATAACCTAACTTTTAAAACATTATTCAAAATTAAAATCAAAAAATATCAGATCTTGAAGTAATAAATCTTGAACTAACTTTAAATTTATCTAATATTATCCAAAAAACTCAAGGGTATTGCCTTAAATTTATTGTTTTCAATGTGTTATTTGATGTTGAGCACCATTTCTAAAAGTTGAATTAAACAGTGAAAAATCAAGTTAAAGACAGACATACATCTCTGTATGAATTGATATTAAAGACCGTTGATTCTTTACTAGCTACTCGACTTATGGAGGCTGAAGGGTGAACCTTGTTCATGTAATTTTGTATGCTAAGTTGGAATGCTACTGTTTGAAAATAAGATTGGTTAGCATATTACATGCTAATTTTTATACACTCAAATGAAAAAAAAAAAAAAAACTATCTTGTAAGGGCATTTATCTCATTCTCTCCACATCTCATTGGCTAGTATCCAGCTAATAAAAATAAAAAATATAACAATAAAAAAAAAACAACTAAAATCAAGTAAGATTGCATAATGCAATTTTTTAGAGATAAAAAAGATATCCAATGATTTTTTTTTAAATGGATAATATGTGACTCAGTTTTTTAGAATCCGATCACCACTTTGGTGGTGGAAAATTTGAATTTAATTTTTTTTTATATTCTAAAAATATATTTTCATTTAAAAACATCTAATAAATAATTTTTAGAATCTCTAAAAACTCAATTATCAACTTCAAAATTCTTCAAAATAATTTAAAAACACAAAATCTAATCAGAAAGGATTTTTCTCTCTCGATCTAGTTTTGTTTTTCAAGGCAAGGTCAGATTAAAATTGGAAGCAATTATCATCAAACTCTTATCAACTTGTTGACATCCAATATTAATGACTTTTATTGTTGAAATTGGTGTTAACCAATTATTATTTTTTTGTAAAACGAGAATTTGCTGACTTATTCTTTTCTCTCTTATTTACTGGAACTCAAATGTAAAAGAAATAAACTTTTGATTTAAGTTTAAATTACAAAAATAATAGAGAGTATAAAGATAGGAAAAGAAAAGTATGAGGACCAGAAAAACTTTTTTCTCTAATTTTACATGGCTACGAGGTTGCTACTTATTTTACACTTTGCCCTCCTTGCATTGAATTTTTCTCCTCTTAATAATTTTTAACAAATTAGGGATGTAAGGATGCAATTGAAATAATTAAATATCAAATTTGAAAAATATATCACAGCTACCATAAATTTCTACACTTTCTTAGCGAGTACTTTTACTGTTTAGCTATACGTTTGCAGCTACTTTTTTATTTAATCATGATTTCATCCTGTTTGGTTACCAAATGAAACATGCTTTTTATTTATGAGTCCCATTAATAAATGAGTTTTGAACTTATTTTTTGAGAAGCTACTTCCACATACCTTTTATTTTAATTCTAAATTTTTTTTTTGTCTTATATTTTGTCCCATATTATTTCATATCATGTGAAGAGAGAAGTACAATTCCACTATAATGAATAATTCGTCATGTTAATGTTTTTAAAGATATAGCTATTAAAATAATAACATTAGTGAGGTGGTTTAAAAGCTATAATTCTACTCCTACTATACTATATTTTGTTTTAATTGTGAAATGTACATTAATGTAATTGTAAAATAAAAAATTAATTTATATATTTTTAAATTATTTTATTACCCATATTAATTTTAACCACTATTTTAACTAAACATTTTAAATATATTTTTTGTTGAATAATAATTTCAACTATAAATTTAACTAAACATATACTTTAATCAAAACAAACATAATTAAAAGTAATTTTTCTAAACTTATTTTTTCATATCATAATTATAAAAATGACCTCAATACCAAATATATTGTTAAATATAATTGGTAAGTGTTTCTTTTGAAAAATCAAAACATGCAATAAACGCAAAACAGAAGCTGAAGTAATGTCAAGAAGGCTGGGCTTGTAGATCTTAGGGCTATTTCGAGGGGTGTGGTGGACCAATTTTTAATGCCTTTTCAAAGCCTAACCTTAATATGCCTTTTGCATTTGGATTGGCTCCTAATTTTAATTTAGAATTGTCTGCACTAAATTGCCTTGTGCCTTTGTACCAACATATCCTGTCTGTCTCGATTAAGCATTTGTGGTTTTGGTTTTGAAAATATATAGTAAATTAATGTATTGATATAAAAAATATTAAAAAGAATTTTAATATAATTCTAAATAAAACATATTAAAACAAACAAATGATTTTAAAAATGCAATTATATATATGGAATACCATCCTTAACGTTTTGGGTATCATCCTAAAAGAGTGTTTAAAAATTCAAACTATCCGTGATTTTAAAAAATTTAATTTTCATATTAAAATTTAATTTTTTTATATATTTTAGATTGTTTAATATGATGATTTTAAAAATAATTTTTGCGATGATTTTAAAAATAATTTTTTAAAATTAAATTACATTAAAAAAAATATCATTTTAATATATTTCAATATAAAAAATATTTTAAAAAATAATCATAACAATATTTTTATATAAACAAATAAGATTTTTTATATATATATAATGACGAAAATGGTATATGCTTTTATGGCACTTTTGCAGCGAACTAATATATTTAGAACCTTCCAACCATACTTTTTCCCATTTGCATCCTAACTGCTGCCACAGGCTGTGAGCCAAGCAAAGCATGTAACAAAATACTCAAATGGAGGACAAAAATACTATAGTCATGCACTAATATACACATTTTACTATTCACAGTGATAATGTAATTTTTTTTTTGCCTTAAAAAAACAATAGCTTTGATGTTGAGAATATTTTGATATTTTCATACGGTATATTAGTTATTATAAGATTAATAGAGGGTATTTTTTTAATTTTTTATTAACAATAAAATTATTAAATTACATTTAAAAGAAAAATCTTTTAAAACTTGTATTGAACGGATTTTTCATTTATTTACTTCTTCAAGCACAATAAAATGGTTGATTTATCTTTAAAAGACAAAAAAATAATGGCGCATGAGAGGCATGCTCTAGCACCTAAGACTCCTACTAATTTCCAAAACATCATTTCACCTTATTGTTGGAACTTTCACGACGTCTTTTTACAAGTAGGATGGTGCGTGATGACGGTGATGGGATAGATCGTTAGTGGTAGAGTTTTTGTTTAATTGTGTTAGCTATTTAAAATTTTAATTTTTATTTATTTATTAATATTTTAACTTTAATTTTTATTTTTTTATTTTAATTGTTTTATAAAAATTTTGTTTGTTTTTAATTTTATCTTTAATTTTAATTTGTGTATATTATTTTTTTTAAATTTGATATTATTATTTTGATTTTTAATTTTTTTCTGACAAAGCCTTTCATACCATTAATTTTTTAATTTTATCATTTAATTTAAATTTATAATAAATTTTTTTATTCAATCCTTTTTTATTTTTTTAAAATAACTTTTCTTTTTACTTTTATCCTCCAATCCTAAAATCATAGTTGCTGTTTTATCTCAACTTAGATTTTAATTTTTTTATATAATTAATTTTTTTTTACTTTTTCTTTTTAATATTAAATCAAAATATTTTTTCTTTAAATCACGTTTTCAATATCTAAATATGATATTTTATGGAAAAAAATAAAACAATCCGGCGGCGTAATGCCGGGCCACGCTAGTCCTTTTCTACAGCCTTTCACTTGAGTAGCCCAAGTTACATGCAAAGACGAACACTATAATATTGATTTAAGAATGCTAAGCATATGCCTTACATAAATACCTCCCACAGTCACAAATGGTATGCAAGGGGACATACAGTTGCAAAAGCAGTGTAGGCTTAGCTGGAAGACAGCGTATGCTATATATAGATAATCCTGCTCCCAGCACGCACTCTCTACTTTCCGCTTCCTCCTTCGAAGAGAGGAGTGTTGTTGCAGAAAAGCGTTCTCGTGCCCAGCCTTTCCCTTAACTCGTGTGTTGTTGTTCTTAAATGCTTGCCAATAATTGCTGGCTGTATACTTCAATTCTTCAAGGCAGCTAGTGTCTGCCCAGGCAAGTATTTCTTGAATCCAGACTATGAATTAAAAGATTAGGGTTTAGGAGCTAGCTACTTGTTCTGAAAAGGGTAGACAGACGAGGTTTATATTTCAGATCCAGCAGTTTGATCTGTGTACCAATGAATCTCAACGTGTTTATCAAGCATCAATGAATCTGTACCTAACATTGATGCCCGTTTCTTCTAACATCTTAAATAGGGTGTTTTTTGTAGGTGGATATTATTTTTTAAAATATTTTTTAAAATTAATATGTTAAAATAATTTAATAATATATAAAAAATTATTTGAAGCTAAATAAATTTTAAAAATTTTCAAAAATACAGTTAGACTATAATTATATAATTAAACCCTCGATATTAAAAAAAACACAATTTATATAATTAAAGTCCCTTTAAATTTTAAAAAATTACTTTTAGTAAAAACCCTTATTTGTATTATTTTTAAGTTCATAGTTGGAAAAAAAAAGTTATTAAATTTTAGTGATGAAATAATCATTGTTGAAGTCATATCTAATCATCAAAATAGATTTTTTCTGCTTCCACAGGTTTCATGTGATGAAATAGATTTGATGAATATTTCATAAAAAAAAAAAATTTAAATTGAGAAAAATAAATTTAATTAGTTTGATTTTAATTTTTTTTTATTTTTATCATTTTTGAATTTTTTAAGTTGATAAATTAACTTTAAGTGTGTGAATTTTTTTAGGTTGAAATAACTAAAAAATTGTATGGCAAAAAAAACACTCGCTTGTTTTTACAGCCTTTAAAGTGATATTTAAAATCTAAGTTTGCAAATGTTATTTATATAATTTTTTTAAAAAATAAAAATTGATAATAAATTATTTATCCTTTTAAAAAATATTAAAAGAATTAAACCAAGTTGAGACTTGCGTCTTCACAATTTAAAAGTTTTCCTTATAACAGCTTATGTATGCTAGGTTAGAGGCTCGTGCACTTGAGGTTGTGTTTTACCCCTCATCCCCTCTCTTTTTAAGTTAAATATAAATTTAAAAGAAAAAAAGTATAACTTTAAGTCATAATATTTGAAATATTATTTTTTAAATTTTTTATTTTTTTTAAATTGATTTCTTTATTTAATGTTTTTTTTATTCAATTATTATCACATATTTGTGATTTTTTTATTTAGAATTTTTTAGATAACTATTATTTTTAAAATTTTTTTTTTTAAATTGATACCTTTATTTAATGTTTTTTTATTCAATTATTATCACATATTTATGATTTTTTTATTTAGAATTTTTTAGATAAGGATGTTTTAAAAATTATTATGTGAAAAATTAATCTTTTAAGAATTTTTTATAATTTATTTACAATTTGTTTTATCTTTTTTGTAATTCAACTTTATTTTTAAAAAATAAAATTTATTTATTTTTAAATAAAATTTTTATTACAAGTATCTTGCATTTTTTTATTCATTCATTTCAATGTGTGTTTGTTTATATTATAGTTTGATTGAATAATAAAAAAAAATCACCATCAAGTAAATATCTTATATTACTAAATTCAATATTTTAATTTATATTTTTAGTTATTATTATTAATTTTTTATTTATTAACACACACATACACAGATATATATCAACTTTTAATTTATACTTAATTTTTTAAAAAACAATAAAAATACATTTATAAAATCTATATATATAATTGTTTTTACGAAAAAAAATCTGACAAGTGTCAAAAAGTTATATATTATAACACGCAGAGGAAGAGAGCGACGAGGAGTTGCCTTTTACGGGAATCCCGGAGGCCCGGAGCTAGGACCCTTTTGGGCACCACCTCCTCATCCTTGGCATTTTGTGTGGGGCCGCCTTGCACGTGCTATCACGCGATAGTCACGCCCTTCGTCCTGCTCCCCGTCACAGCCTCACATGTCTAGGTATTTTTGACAATAAATAATTAGTCTCTCCTGTTTCAAGAACTACCTATTTAGTTTTCTCTCGTCATTTACGTTCTTTTCCATTTTTTTATTTTTAAAAATAAGAAAGGAAAAACAAATAGATATCGTGGACAGAATAATGAAAAAAAGAATTTTTAAAATAAATTGATGTCAGCACTCATCAAATGACTAAATAATTAAATTTTAAAATCAGGATAACTAATTAATTCGTTTATCAAAACTAAAGACACTGATTTATATTATATTCTTTTAATTTTATGTTTTCCAGAAAATAAAAGTAGCAAAAAGGTTTGAAGACTTAGAAAAAAATGGTTTTAAGAGGCTTTCAAAATTAGTTTTTTACATTATCAAAATTATATTTTGAGAGTCTAACAAAATAGATGTGGATTATATAGACGAGTTTTAAGCTAAGACCTGGCTCAAGACTCCCGGAATTCAGCTGGGGATTACTTTTAAAGGAGACAAGGAATTGTCATGTAGCCAGCCAGCAAAGTGACAAAGTGACATGTCACTGGTTCCAGGTTTTGTGGGGCCTGGCAGATATTTTTTTTTATATTAATGTGGGTATCTAGGCTAGCTTGCGAGCACAACGACTAATTTCACGGGCCCTGAAGTTAACGACCATGTAAGCCTCCAGTGACCATCATATGAGCAACCAAGGACTCGAACCTGAGACCACAGAGGGAACAAACCCCTTGATCCCAAATCTTGACCACTTGACCACCACCTAAATGGCAGATATTTTGAAGATACAAGTTGGCGGATCTCTCTCAAAATCTTGAAATTATGCATGTGAATATATTCTAGTTAGTTTTAAAAGTTTTACTATTTAAAAATATATTAAAATAATAATTTTTAATTTTTAAAATTAATGTATTAAAATTATCTAAAATTATCAAAAAAATATTAATTTAAAACAAAAAATTAATAAATTAATTTTTATAAAAATATTTTTAAAACATAAAAATAAACTGGGATTAAAATAAGTTCAACTAGATGTAAGTAAAAATTACCAATAAAAATCGATAGAATCTAGCTGGAAAACAGAGGCCTTGTGATGGGGTGAGGGATGTTCCTACCAGATCATAACTATCCTTTTTTGTGATCATTTATATTAAAATTAGATATTATTTGTTTTTATATTTAATTTTTTTTAAAAAAAAAATTAATATTTTTACTTTTTTACTTTAAATTAATATTTTTAAATATTTTTAAATTATTTTAATACACTAATATTAAAAATAATTTGTTAACAATAAAAATATTATTTTAATATATTTCTAAATAAAAAACAATTCAAAAAAATAATCACGATCATATTTTCAAACAAATTTCAAGCATCATCGAACACATATACTTGCATGTCCCTCCCTTGTTCATGATTTATAAACTATTTGTGTTTTAAAATATTTTTTATTTAAAAATATATTTAAATAATAATTTTTAAATTAAAATTTGATATTAGTTTATTAAAATATTATTTTAAAAAATAAAATTTTAATTTTTTTAAAAACACTTTCTTTTAAAATATAAAACAAAAAAGTTATTGATGATATGGAAATCATCACACAAACAAGTAGTTTATAATGGTGCATGAAAGCATGATAATGATTGTTTTTTAAAATATTTTTTATTTAAAAATATATAAAAATAATATTTTGATTCTTTAAAAAATTAATTGAATGTATATTAGGATGTTTCCTTTAAATATTTACTAATCTCTATGTGTGTGTTTATATATATAGTAAAGGAACCATCGAGTTTTAACCCGGGTATCATCATAAAAATTATAAGATTGGAGAGTAAATATTTTATTTTTGGAGGGGCTAAATGCCTAATTATTATGAAAATTTTAAAAATTCAAGGCTTAAAATTATCGGTCCACCTCGTGCCTATAAGTTTTTTTTTTGAATATTTTAAAAAACAAATCAAAAATAAATAAAAAAGGATTATAGGTATTTTCAGATAAGCTAACTCCAATCCCACCTTATTATTATTTGTGAATCATAGGATGTCATTGTGGTTTTTAAATGTCAACTTTAAAAGTTATAATTTTTAATTTTTTAAAAGCTACAATAACATTTAAAAATCATAATTAAAAGTGACAATTTTCATAAATAAACTTCAAGTAGAGTGTTTTATATATAAAAAATAATTTATAAACTAGCATGTAGTCAACACAAGCATATATTACTTACACAACTAGGTGTAAGCAAATTTATTTATTTTTTCTTGTGGATGCATTCTTTGCCAATAATTTATACATACAATATTCAATATACATGTTTTATAAAGGTGTAATTGAACATGGTGAGCAAGACAATAGGCAATAGAGAAAAGAGAAAAAAATAAAAATAAACAATAGATGAAACCAACATCAAAGACACACCAAAACTCTTTGGCAGATTCTCCTAGTTTCACCTAAACAATCTTTACAAAACAAATTCATAAACAATATAGAAAACTAACCTGAGAGAGTGTGGTAAACCATAGATGCTATCTAAATCTCTAAACCCTAAGAATCTTAACTTTTGCTAACAAAAGACGTGTTCTAGAAATGCCCCCCTTGGACCACCGCAAGTTGGTGGTTGCAAAACCCAGATGGGATTTACTGGTTCTAAGCAGTGTATAGAAGTTAGCGAACAGAAAGAGGACAGCTTTTTTATCCGAATGAGGATTTCATGAGTGCTCCGTGCGGTGCCTATCGCCATCATCATTGTATTCAGCCACTCTACTTTTCGCCCATGAGTTGATAGAACCTGGAAAGGTCAGCCATGCAGGACTCTCCATGGAGTGCTCGAAAAGTGCCAGCCCAAAATCCCTGTCAAGAGACTGGCTCCTTGCCACCTTCGTGTGGCAGCATTAACCCTTTACCTGCGACCTTTGTCCTCTCGGTCATGGTCATTGATTATATATACCCGCAGGTCATGCGTGGTCCTTTATATATATATATATATATATATATATATATAAACCTTAAAGAGCTCAGTCATTTGCTATAGAATGTGAGAAATTAATGTTGTCATATTCTGTTTCATCAAGGATAAATTAGTATTTTGATAAATAATAAATAATAAATAATAAATAATTATTAACTCATGTGAGACAAATATTCGCCAGTAGATACTTCTTGTACTTTTCGAGCGACGCATATATTATCTTTCGATGATAATTTTTTTTTAACAACTATGTCATCTGAAATATCTAGTGGAAGCAAAGTTTATGAGATGACACATGTTATTTAATTTATAGTGGTTGATCTTTTCTCTTGTTTTTATTTTCTTTTTCCATTTCTTGAAATAATTTATAATGGTTGATCTTTTCTCTTCTTTTTATTTTCTTTTTCCATTTCTTGAAATTCATGTGAGGTTAGCCAAAAATTAGGTTTGTCCACTCATGTATTTTGTTTTTCAATTATGATATATTTTTTTTATGATTGGTTTTATTTATTTTGAATTTTTTAAATTTTATTCATTTCCATTTATTTTTTTGTTTTGTTTTTACATCAACATGGTACTCATTCTCTTAATTGTTGTTTTTTTTTTTATCATTTTATGGGTTTATTTTTTTTCTTTCACTTTTATCCCTTAATTTCTTTCATTCATTTTTATACTAGATTTGATTTTTATTGTCTTGATTACCTTTTTTTAAGGTTAACAATTTTGTCCAAGATTTATTTTTGTCTTTTATAAGATCATCTCGTTCTTATGACTATAATTGCTAGTTTTGAAAATTAGTCTGATTTAACTTTAATTTTTTTTAATTTTATTATTTGATATTAAATTATTAGGCCTTGAGTGTTCTATTTATTTTCTCTTTTGTTCCTTTGAAATTATTGCGTGTTTCAGATTAGTCGAATTAACACGAGTTGCTTTGGATTATTTTTTAACATTTTTTTTATTTTTTTCATTACTTGATGTTGAGTTATTTGATTTTGAGATTTTTTATTTTTTATAAACAAATTTTCAGATCATAATAACTTGAGTGAATTTGATTAACTTGACTGACTTGTAATCTGGAATAACATTAGAGGAAGAAAAATAAAAAAATAAAAAATAATTTTTTTTTAAAAAACCTAAGTCAGATTGGGTTAACCTAACAAACTTATGATTTTGGATAATTTCTGTAATGATATAATGAGACCAAAAATATATTTTGAGCTGAACCAAGGTTAAAATTAAGCTAAACTTTTACCACATTAACTTTATAATACTATCACAACATAAAAAAATAATCAAAGTCTTCCATACATGTTCATGGGCGAACTTCTAAAATTTTGTCTTTTTTTTTTTTGATTTACATGGGGTGTCCGGGCCAGCTTGCGCGCAGCACGACTAATCCCCACAGCCCACTGAATACCCTGCAAACCCAGTAGGCATGTAAGGTATCGTGGGGATGACAGACGTGCACGCCAGGGCTCGAACCCAGGTGCAGTGGAAGGAGACAAGCCCATTCCACCGCTAGGCCAAGCCCTAATTTGCTCTAAAATTTTGTCTTTAATGAAGGTAACTGAGCAACTATTTATTTATGTCAACTTGTTCGTGATCTAAATTTTAGCCGAGTAATAAATAAGATCAAGTTTTATAACTTTAATTTAATCAATAGTGAGTTGAGTCTATGTAATTTTTTTCACCTTTAGAATGTTCTCTTTGTAGCTTATCGAGGTTCTTTTAGATGGATGGGTAATTTTCCCATCATATATATATATATATATATTTGTTTTTTTTTTTATAAAAGCGAAGGCAGAAGCCAAACAAAGCTAGAAAGGAAAAGGATCCCTAGCATCCATGATGTCAGTGCATTATATGTTTGTTTGATTTTATATTTGAAAAATATTTTTATTTTATTTTAAATTATTTTTTATATTGGTTTTATATAGTAATGTAAAAAAAAAAATACTATTTTAATATATTAAAAATAAACAATGAAAAGAAAAGAAACCTCACATCCAAATTACCCAAACCAACAAAAAAATAAAAAAACATAAAACAAAAGCTCGCGCGCACGCATCCGATTCCACACCAGCGGGCACACAGCGGCTACCTTTGCTTTGCCTCTTAACTCCCACCCTCTCACATTCAATTACCCACTTGCACATTCAAGAGGGAATGTGCCTTTCTTGTTTCTGTGAGAGAGAGTGAGTGAGAAGGCGTTGTGTATGTCTTTCTTTCATGGCATTTCTTAGCTGTTACTCATTCTAACTAGCAGTGTAGACTATGTAGTGCAGTCAAGAGGAAGTGTTTTTAAAGAAAGGAGACTCTTGTTTCTTTTTATTAACACTTCAAAAACCTCTTCTCATTCCTCCATTAATGGTAACCTCTCTCTTTCTCTCTCCCTCGACATTTATTTTGCAAAGCAAACGGCGGGATCTCAAAGAGACTGAACCCATCTGCAATTCTATCTTTCCTTTTTCTCCTTGTAAGCATTGCATACATTGATTATATTTGGAACATGGTGCTCATTTTGGTGTACAGATTTTTTCTATTCTTTCTATGTACAGCATGCCTCTGATCTGTGTTTCTGGGTCAAATAGATTGTGGGTGTAGAGGAATCGTGAGGCGATGTTGACTTGTATTGCGTGTTCAAAGCAACTTAACAATGGATCTTTGCAACAAAGGGAGAGAGAAGAGGATGTTGATGTTGCTGCTTTGGAGACACCCAGGACTAAGCAGGCCATCAAGGCTCTCACTGCTCAAGTATGTATACCTCTTCTTGCTCTTCGTTCACCTTTCTATCTTTGATTGCTGCAATAGAGTCAGAGATTTGAGTCTTATTTTAATTTTTATTTTTGAACTAAAGCCCAGAAAGCACCGAAGCATACAGTAATGGAAGAAGGTTGAATTATACTGTTTGTTTTGACAATTTGGATTCAGGGGTTTTGTTTTATTTCTTATATTTATATTTTTGGAAAAAATAGTGCGAAAATTAAAAAAAAAAATCCCATGATTGCTGTTTTTTTGTCCTTTTGTTTTTGTCTAGTTTCCGCAAAACCCAAAATTTTGCCCTTTGGCTTTCATCAAGGGGGTAAACGAGGGGCTGCCCGGTTTCTGTTGCATTGACACTAGCCGGAAACAAAAACAGTGAAAGAAGAATTGGAATTAATCACTGTGAGATATGGGTCTGATTTACTACCGTGTAGCACAACGGTACTTCTTTCAAATTTATTTTAAAAAAGAAAATTATAATGATCGATTGACTTGGGTTTTTTTAATGGATTGGAACCGAAGACCAGATCAGCAACATGGGTTTCTTAAATTCATTTTTTCTAGATTTTGGGTGCGAAAGGCTGATGAATAGAATTAGACCTGGAATTGTCTTCGTTTTATTGCAAAATGATGAAGGATTATTGTTATTATTTTTTTAGATAAAGGATATGGCAGTCAAGGCATCAGGAGCATATAGAAACTGCAAGCCATGTTCAGGATCCTCGAGCAATAACAGTAACCGGAACTATGCCGAGTCTGATGCTGCATCAGACTCAGCCAGGTTCCACTGCTCGTATCGTAGAACAGGAAGTTCCAATTCGACCCCGAGAATGTGGGGGAAAGAGATGGAGGCAAGACTAAAAGGGCTATCAGGTGGTGAAGGCACACCTGCTTCAGTAAGTGGCCGGACAGAGTCTGTGGCTTTTATGGAGGAAGATGAGCCTAAGGAGTGGGTTGCACAAGTTGAGCCAGGCGTGCTCATAGCTTTTCTTTCATTGCCTGATGGTGGTAATGATCTGAAGCGGATTCGATTTAGGTAATGATGCTGTACATTTATTTTCTGTTGTCTTTTATCTAATTTGTTTGAATGCAAACACTCGTTTTCTGGCTGTGTGTGTGTTGGGGAGGGGGGTGTTGAGATTGTTGTTTGTAGTCGACCTCTTTCTTGATGCTGAAAGGTTCTTCATTGTTCGTTTGTTGGTGTGAAAGTGGGAATTGGGCCATACCTGGATTGTCCTTTCTCTCTTGTTCCTAGTATCGTGTTGAAGGTTTTGATTTGTATGGGTGTGATCAAATTTCTTTAGTGTGGTGGTGGTGAACTGGTGATTAAAGTTGATAGTTGTGGGATTCTCCATTTTCATGATGTAGGTGCGTACAGATGATTTTCTTATTGCATTAACAATATGGTCCGGTGGCTCTAAATATGCAGTGGGTTTCTTGCTAACATTCATTAAAGCTTGGTCATCCTGAATGGTATCTGATTTAAATTTAGGGTTAAAAATTACATTTGGTCCCTTTTCTTGTGTTCTACTCATACACTGATAGATAGGGAAATGGCATTCCATCCTTTATACAGGCATGTCGTGATTTACTTTGGTGTTTGAGATGCTGCAGAGGGCAAAAACTTGTGAGTCAGCTGTATCGTAACAGTAGAAAATGTAGGAACCTGATCAGTGAATTCCAGTGCAGAAAAAGGACCAAATACGAGTCTTATGCTTTTACCATCTGCATTCTGCATTTGGAATCATCCATCAGCCCCCACCCCCCACCCCCCACCTTGCCAACAAGAAATGAAAAGATAGAAAAGAAAAAAGAAATAGAGAACTTTAGAGAATTATGAATAATGTTCCGTGTTTTAACTTGTGGACTTTCTGGAGAACCTTAATGGACTAGTTTAGCATTCACCTTCTATCCAACAATTATGAGTTAATGAGGAATATTGCCTACAGCTCCAGAAGGCTTGAATAAGCAAGATAATTTCATTTCTTTCGCTCTTGGTTGATTCTTTTGTGCTCAAACTATCATGGCTTTGGCACTTGAAAAACAACAATGATTTCTGTAATCTTCTTATGATCAGTGAATGTTAAATTAGCTGACAGACAGATACAATTTTATTTGTCCAAATGCAAATGACAGCAATATAATGTATCTTAACACCTTGCAAGGATTTCCATGTTTGATGACCCTGGCTTGTGCACTACTTGATCTATAGAATACTTTGCTGAGGAATCTGTGGCCAAACTGTAGTGTCATTGCAACGAGTTTGTGCCAGAAGTTATCTCAATTAATTATTTTAGTCTCGATCAGAATTTGCACTGCAGTTTGAAATGTTGAATGAAATGAGCAACAATCCACCTGTTTACTGTAATGATAGCCCTGCTACTTCTATGTAGGCCCGTTTTCCTCAAGTTTTTTTTTTGTTCTCTTGACATAACACTTTTTTCACTTATAACAAGATTCATGTGTTGTCATGCCAACCTGATTACCGTTCATATTTGTGATGTTCTCAATTTTATATGATTTTTCTTCCTGATAAGTATATATGATGTTTTGAATTATAATAATATGGTCCATTGGTTCTTGCTGTGGAGACAAACTAGCTTCTCTCATACAATAGCCATGTGAACCTGTTAGATGAGCAACCATCAATAACCGGCTGCTCTAAAGTTTTAACACTAGGAAAAATTGGATGATCCATCCTTCTCCAGCATTTTGCTACGGATGCATAGATGTAGACAGGCCCTATTCATCATTTTGACGTTTTGATGTTTTGATTAGTCGTGAAATGTTCAACAAATGGCAAGCTCAAAGGTGGTGGGCTGAGAACTATGACAAGGTTATGGAATTATACAATGTTCGACAGTTCAATCATCAAGCAGTCCCACTCGCAACTCCACCTAGGTCTGAAGATGAGGTGAGTGTGAATTAAAGTTTGAAGTTTAGGAATATTTGGTTAGGGATAGGAAATGTCTGCTTCTGATTTACTTGGAATGCATCATTTTCTACTGTATAGTAATCAGCATGAATCTTAGACTGTCGATGAGCACTGTTGGAGTCCTCTATTCTTTTTTATGAACTTCAGTTTTGTAGGATTTCAGAATGTCAATGGTATTTAGTGCTCACAGCTACTTCATTGTACTATGAAGAACTTGTGAACTGACATTGATGATAGAACTAGTTACATCGTTTAATTTTACCTAATCTCCATTTGCAGAGCTCAAAGCCTGAAACTGCCAAAGACAGCCCTGTGATTCCTCCATTGGGCAAAGGATGCCCGCACAATTTCCACCTTCCAACAGGAATGGGTTATTCTTCATCAGATTCACTTGACCACAACCCAATGCAATCCCACCAATATTATGATTCAGCTGGTCCTGCTTCAACACCAAAGCTTTCTGGCATTGCTGGGGCTAAAACTGAGACATCATCAATAGATGGTTCTGTGAGGACTAGCATGTCAAGAGAGTCAGATCGCTCAGAAGAACTTTCCATCAGTAATGCAAGTGATATGGAGACTGAATGGATTGAACAGGATGAACCAGGGGTATACATCACTATCAGAGCTCTACCTGGAGGCTCTAGGGAGCTTAGACGTGTCAGGTTCAGGTCAGTGGGTTTTAATAATTTAGAGTATGGAACTGCTTATCATTTTAGTTATTTGGTCAATAATTGAACAAGATCATTGCTGACTGAACTGTCTTTTCTAGCATCTGCTTTGATGGGCTAGAACAACTCAACAAGGCACTTCATAGTATATGGGGCATATTGATTAGATTTTGGAAGACTTTTAGAGCTAATAAAATATAATTTGATCCTTTCATTTATACGAGTCAAATCCTACCTGCACGACAGGCTCATGCCATCTATCATAATGACTGTTAAATGGGGCAGTGTTGTATATTTCCAAAGTTTAGAGACCGGGGGCTCTCATTTTCCAGTTTTACATTATCCATGAATGAACCAACCGCATAGGGATTGATATTTGCTTTGCCCGTAAAATAATAATCAAAATCATCTTTCTCTCGACGTGGATGTAAAATTCATTTTTATATGCTTGATGCAGCCGAGAAAGATTTGAAGAAACGCAAGCAAGGTTGTGGTGGGAAGAGAACCGAGCCAGGATACAAGAACAGTACTTGTAGATTAGCAAACAGATGAGATGGTGGTGCTAGGAAAACGTGTCTACCTTTAACTATACAAGTTAAGTAGGCATTCCATGGATCTTGTGAGCTGAATAGATGAAGCTTCTTGTATCACATGTGCGCAGTCCCATGTTTTGCTTTAATATTTCTTTTTTGATTCTTTCCTTTCTTCTTCTTCTTCTTCTTCTTCTTCTTTTATCTGGGTGGATAATGTGCCATTATTAGGTGGCTTTGGAGTTTGGTGAATGGGGTTGTAGAAATTAGATAGTCCATAGGAAGTGTTAGTTATGGTTATTCTAGATGATCTTTAGTAATATACATTATCATTTCGCTCATAATTTAAACTGGTCTCATCATTTTAATACTCTCTTTTGAATTATAACTGCAGGAGCCATTGTTGTTCATAAAATTAAAACCCAGAAGTAATTTCATTGCTGCTAAATGTACAAAATCTTGACACCTTGTTTGTCATGCTTCTTGTTTTTGGTTTTCAATGAATCAATGGTGAGTAGTTAGCTGATTTCCTAGGACTTCACTTGATTGGCATGAACGAGCAAGAACCTTGAACCTTTCTCTCTTTCTTTCTCATATTGTTTTCCAAAAAGAGTTGATAGATGGATTTACGTGCTGCTCATTTCGAAATACAGACCATGCTGACTCATTTAGTTTTTTTTTTTTTTTATATACAAAACACACATTTGACCACCACCAAATCACTGATTCGAAAATTAACATTTTCATATTAACTTAATTAATAAGATACTATTGGTTACTATCAGTCAATAAAATAATTTTATCATTTCTAGTTTTATGTAGTGAATCTTGTAGAATCCAATATAGATTTAAAAAAAAAATAAAATTAGAATTGTTTTTTTTAATTTTAAAAAATAAAATTAGAATTGTTTTTTTTAATTAGCAAAATAATACAATTTGAAGTGAATTGGTGAGATAATATAGTCATGATTGAAAAATATGATGTTAAAATTATTGTTGATAGGAAATGCTATATGTCAAAAATTGTTAAGTGAGCTGCACAAATTACATCAAGAACAAAGAGACAGAAAAAAATAAAGAAGAGATTTCAAAAGCATATTAAAACTTCAATTATAATATTATTTGTACTATTACAAGGATCCCAACAAAACATCCAATGACACTAAGAATAGTCAATGTTGGTAATATTTTTTGGTATTATTAGATTTGTTTTATTGAGATTTTTTTTAAGATAATGATGATATCATAATCGAAACTTCAATGTGTTTTCAAGTCTTTATATTTTTTCCCGTCCTTTCTCTCCTTAAAGTAATTGCTCATTTATCTTTGGACAAAGTATGACTCACTCTAATCATTGTTGCTGATTTTATTTGAGGTTTTTAGATTCATCTCGTCGAGATCTTTTTAATGATACTAATAATGTCAAGATTAAAGTTTTGATAAGCTAATAAGGTCTCTTTATTTCGTTTTTTTTTCTATCTTATCTCTTCTTATTGTAATTTCTTACTTGCCTTTAAGTAAAGAATGTGTCACACTTCAGTCATCATTAGTGATATTTCTTTGTGTTGTTGAATTTATTTTGTTGAAATCTTTTTAAAGATACCAGCGGTGCTATAATTAAAGCTTTGGTATGCCTAAGTTTCTTTCTTTTTGTATTTTTTTTCTATCATCTCTCCTTATTATAATTTATACAGTTCATTTAACAATTTTTTTAACCTATCACATTTCTCATCATCAACTTTAAATGTCATATTTTCAAATTTCAATGTATACCAAACTCTGATATTTCACCAATATTTTTTTTATAACTTTGATATTTCACCAATATTTTTTTTATTTGTTATTTGATCATTTTTTTTCAAATGGTGTAAATAAGCAAAAATACCCCTTATAACTTGGTTATAAAGCCTAACTAGTAAGTTAAACTTATTCAAGACCGGGGTTATAAAATAAGCGCTTTGATTTATGGGTCAGTAAATAAATTTATGATACTTAAAAAGTAACTAGTGATATTTTATTAGTTATTTTTCGATAGTCACTTTAAAATAATAAAAAGATATAATTATAAAATGAAAAGATAGTCACTTTAAATTAATAAAAAGATATAATTATAAAATGAAAATCATATTTAGAGATATTTATGTAACTTTTGATGAATATTTAATTTTATATTCTTTCTCTTCTTTGTTTTTGTTTTCTTTAAAATGAATCTTGATAAATAATTAATAAGATACTACAAACACCATAGAACTTTTTGTGAGTTAGTTGGCAAACTTAAGCTATATTTTTTTAAAAAATAATCATTTTAATAAAAATAAAAATAAAAATAAAAATAGAAATAGAAATAGAAATAGAGAATATTTTATTTACACCTAAAATGCCACGGCCATGACGCTAAGCACAAGACAAGGTCTAAGCTCAAAATTAACGGGTCATTATGGATGCAAATGAGAATTCAAACCTTTAGGGCACAATACAACCCTCTTGGCCAGAGTACGTCACGAGATTCAATACCCTTTAATGGCTTACATAATTTTCTAGAATTATAAAACCTTGTTTTTTTTTTTTTGCATTTAAAATGTAATTTAAAAAATTAATATTTTTTTATATTTTATATCATTTCAATATACTAATATTAAAAATAAAAATTTTAAAATAAATAAATTATTTTAAAATATTTTTAAATAATATAATTAAAAAAATACCGATCACTTGATTACTTCATATACTCTCGTGTCTAGTAGTTGGTTTTCAACTTTAAATATTTCCATATTTTCCAAACATAACCGGGCTCATAGCATTGTATTGCGGATATCCATGTTTAAGTAGATTACCTAAATGACAATGTTATTTTCTCTCAACAATTCTATATAATTATTAGGGCTATCACCTCAAATTACAAAGAAATTTAAAAGAGATTCGAAGAAAAAGTATTTTCACTCACAAAACATTATTTAGATTGCTACACTATTTTTTTTTCTTTTTCCTTAAAGCATTTTCTCCTCTAGTTACTGAACTTTTTTTTAAAACTTTATTTTCTATATTATTGATTAATACTTAAAAGTGTATTTTTATCAAGATTTTATATCATCATTTTACACTTGAAGTATCAATAACTCCTTAACTAAAACATGTTTTATAATAATATATCTAATAATATAAGATACCTTTAATTTGTGGTAAATGTTCATTTTAAATGCAAGCCTATCA
>NW_011499906.1:633980-655397 GCF_000495115.2 Populus euphratica
GTCTTGCCGGGTTATTTATTACTTCGACACTCCTGCACTTGGGAGAAAACATCAATCTTTTAGTCGTGTCAATTATGTTGATTAAAAATTAAATTTAATAACTTATTTTAATTTTATTCTTGTAGGTTTCATGTTTTTTTTAAATATCTCAATATTAAGTTGATACCCAACTTAATAAAATCAAATTTAATTTTATTGCTTATGAAAAATTAAAACTATTGAGGTCAAAATTGACACTTAAGTAAAAGTTTTTTAAATTTTTTTTTTTATCCTTATTTATTAAGGTTTTGACTTTTGACATGTCAATCCTTCACTTTATTTATTTTACATTACAATCCTTGAATTTTATAAAAAGAGAGAGAAAATTAGTGAAAAATGATGGAGAAGAGAGAGAGCAGTCGATTACCAGATTCTAAGAGAAAAAAAGTCAAATTTGGTGTCATTGAATTCTTTTTACAAGAAATGCCACTATAATGTTTTTTAGCTTCTGTATCATCGAAAAACATAAATCAAGGTTGATAAAGAATTGTTTGGGTTTTATTTTATATTTTTGAACTGATGTAATAATATTTTGAGTTAAGAAATTGATTTATAGAGATTATAAAAATGTTTATTAGATGTTTTTAGATGAAAAATATTGAAAATAGTTTTCTTAGCCTAAAATTTCGTAGCTTGACTTTTTAACCATCTTTTTTATAGTAAAAAATAGGGCAAGCAAACAAAGTATTGTTTGCGATCGCAAGCGACATGTTGTTTGGATTTTTTCAAGAATAGATGACATGTCATCCTTTTAAAAAAAAAAAAATAAGAAAACAAGTTACACGAGTTTTAAAAAAAAATAAGAAAACAAGTTACACGAGTTTGACCTTGTGTCATGAAAGAAAAACCTTCTTTTTATTGCTCAATACAAGCGAGCCCTGTCTCTTTAGCCTGGATGTCTGGCTTTTTTATGGATTTAAAAAAATGGATTTTGATTAAAATGCACTATAAAAAAATATTTAACATAATATTTAAATTATCATTCAATCTAGTCATGATTCTTAAACAATGTTATAAGTTGTTATGAGAATGTTAACAATTTTTTTTTCAAGTATTATGTACCTAATAAGGAAAAAAAAGAAAAAAGAATTACTTGAGAATATTAAATGAAAATAAAATTTATGTTCATTAAAGTTTTTAATATATTTCTTACATGATTTTCTCATATTTATTATATATAATTTACCTTCATTCATATACAAAATATTGAAATATTATTTTAATATGTTTTTTAAAACTTGCTTTGAGATCATAATACGTTTTTCTTTAAAAAATAGTGCACACAATTAAAAATCATGATTTTGTTAAAATAATAAAGATATGCATTAATAAGAAAATGAAGTTTAGATTGAAGAAATATATTTTTTATACTTCTTTAAAATGGCTGAAATTGTTTTTATAAACTTTTATTTTAGTTGTCACTTCCTTTTATTCAATAAAAAATGCCCTTGAAAAAATAATATGCCTTTCTCATTAAGAAAACTAGGAGTTTTTAAAATAAGAAGAGTTTTTAAAATAATATGATATGAAGAGTTTTTAAAATAATCATGTAGTACTCTGATATGAAGAGTTTTTAAAATAATTTGCTCATTATTATTGAATGAAAATAAAATATTTGTTTTCTAAATTTTTTATATGATTCTTGGAATTTACTTCTCATATTTTCAATAGAATTAAAAATAGATGATTGATTCTTGGTTTTACTAATTTTTAATTGATGTTTTTCTTTGAATATCATAATAAGTTTTTCCTCAAAAAACAATATTTGTTATAAAAATTAGAAGTTTTAGAAAACAATGATGAATAAGAAAATTTGGTTTTTTTAATTAAAAATATATGCCTTGTCCTTTTTATTTCAAATCATTATAGCTTTTCTCAATTTTGTTTTTGTTGATTTTTCTTTTTATTTAATGAAATATGCTGCTAATAAAAAATTTATATTGTAAAAAAAAAATTCACATGAATTAGAAAAGATAATCTTGATAAAAAAAATACATTTTGTCTTTAAAAATTTATTCATGGTCTTCATTTCAAATTTATATTTTTCTAATAATTTAATTAAATAAAAATTATATTCTAAAAAACAAGGTTGTTAAACTTGGTTAGGGCAACGACCTCAATTAGGGATCGAAAGAGTCAATCTGGTTTGATCTAAATTGACGTAGTTTGATTTGGGTAATTCAAAACATTATTATTTTAAAATTTAAAAAAAATTAAATTAATTTTTTTGTTTTTAATTTTTATGAAAAGTCAAATTAGGTTTTGACAAGGTTGCTCAAGTTATGGGTGCACCTACCAAGTGAATTGGCCACACTAGGTCAACTTCAATCTATTTTACTTTGAAACTAAGTCTAGTTTAAAGATTGAGTCATATCAATTTTTTTTATAAATGTAAAAAAATATTAAAAATATAAAGAATGTTTTAAAAGTGTTTTTAAACTTAACCAAATTGATTAATTTTTAAACCTTCACTCAACTCTTTACCAGATCCAAACGTTTTGGATCTGGTAGCCAAGCGAGACCGAAGATGCATGGGTTTAACAGTTATGCCAGCCTAAATGACTTGTGTTTGACAAGCATGCTATACCCAAGAGTCTTGGGTTTGACACCCAAGTAATTTGGGCATGATATAGTGATTAAACCCAAGTAAAAGTGAAAAGATTACCATACCCCCGGTCAAATATTTAATGACCAGTGACCTTTTTATGAAAAGGCTTCAATTTTTTCAATTAAAAAGCATAATGATAATTTAACTTTCTATGAAAAGATAATATACTGATGTAAATACACTACACAAGTCCACAATGAATTATGTTTTGGTCCATAATACAATTGCACAGGGTTGTTAGACGTAAGCCGCTTAGGTCTAGCACCCAAGATTTGTATAATTTTCATGAGTCAGACAAAGATAATAGTTTTATTGGGTATCACAATACTCATGTAAATATGTTGAATAGTCTTAGGACATCAAACTAATAATTACTTGTGGATTTTTGATGTATTGTTAAGTAAAGAAGCAACAAATACCTTGTCAGACCCAAGTGTTTGGGTCTGGTAACCATGCCAGCCTTGTGCTTGGGTCTGGCAACCATGTTAGACTTGTGTTGGGGTCTGACATGACCCACGTGCTTGAGCTTAGCAATCATGCTAGATCCATGCTCTTTTTTTATTTGAAAATATAAGAATACACTTATAATTGTTTTAAAAACATATTTATTTTGTATTTTTATCTTTTTCTTTTTTAAAAAGTATGTTTTTTTATCTTTTTTATATTTATTTCTTCTATTTTTGAACATTAACCACACGTATCCCTGAAATTCATTCAATTTTTTTTATTAATCTATGATTTTAGTGAAGAAATCATCTATAAAATTGCACAAATAAAGATAATCAAAAGGACAATAAGTCTTCTACATATACATTATTTTCTTTTCCTACAACATAATGTATAAATTCAAAAGTTCAAAAGTTTTCTCTTGTGATCATATATTTACAAATTTTGTATCTACTAATAGTTATAATGTAGAATAAACTCTCCTTATAACAAACTTTGATAATTAGATCATGCAACAATATTCAAATTTAAAAAAGTATGAACCTTTTAAAAACTATCCAACATTTGAATGAAAACATAAAATTAATATTTTCATCTATAATGCATGCAAAAAAAGAAAGTTTTTTTTTTTGACGACTTGAAATAAATCAATTATAACTCAACATTTTTTTTTCCATTCTTTCTTCTTCAAATATAGGAAATTTACAAAATAAGTTGCACAAATAAAAAAGAGTTCAAAGTTAATATCTACTACATATGAATGAAAAATTCTACTTGATTGAGGTAGTGTTTGTTTTTATAGGTCAATTATGCACTTACAAAATTTTAAATTTTTTTATCTAGACACGTGGTCTAGCATGGTAGCCAAACCTAGGTGCGAGTTGTAAGGCCTAGACATGTGGGTCTAGCATGATTGTCAGGGCGAGGCACTTAGATCTAGACCCAAATGACTTAGGTTTGGCACAATGTCAAACCTAAATGGCTTAGGTTTAGCAATCATACATGATTTGACAAACAATAAACAAATATGACAATTCAGTATTTTATTTGTCAACAGAGAGAAAAGAAAGAAAAAACATAAATAATCAATCAATGACGACAATCCAACCATTATTTGTCTACATGCGCCATACCATGTGGAAGAAGGTATAATTGTGCATTCATTGAGATAACGGATGACCAGATTTGGCAACTAGAAAACGTCACATGCACCTTCTTAATAACATGAGTGTCACCCATTCATTGTGGTAGAAAAAAAAAAAGCAAAAGAAACATCTCACGAAAATGATGAGAAATTAAAAATAAAACTACTATTACAATTCATAATAAAAGGTCTCTTGATCTACAATAATGTCCTTACACTATTTACCTTTTGTTATAATTATGTCTTAACGCAATAAGAATTTCATAATTATAATCATTTTATAATTTCATTGCAAAGTATTTTTTTCTTAAGAACTTTATCTTTATTTTAGATTTATTAATAAAATAAAAATAAATAATAAAAATAAAGAAAAATTTTAAGGTACTAATGAATTTTTTTTTTTTGATGAAGAACCAAAATGTAAGTCTTCTTTTAAAAGGACAAATGTCAAGATTCAATTTTTTATGAATAACCAAATTGACAAGTTTTCTATTTTTAAGGATCGATATCAAATTTTTCATTAAATAATAAAAAATAAATTAAAAAACTAAAAATAATTATGATAATTAAGGGTAATAAAAAAATTAATTTAAGAAAAAACATATAGGTAAGGTAACATTTCATAATAAAAGATGTGGTAAGGGTGTCATTGTCCTTTCACTAGGCATAATCAACCCTTTACCTAAATATTCGAAATCAACCATAATTTTTATGATTCCTAATTCCTTATAATTACCAACTGGCAACTGATAATTTTTCTATATATATACTTTTCACTTCAAATTTGAAAAGTTTTAGTTGACATTACGATGTGACGTCAATAATTCATTATATATGTTTGATTTAAAAAGGGACTCAAATAAGATACACGGCAACAAAAGTTCATTTCTAAACTTATTTATTTCTCATTTACAAAGCTAGGCTTGTTTACATGAAATAAATAATTTGCATGAATAAAATGAAATATTATCATACAATAAACTAGAAGAACATATTATTTTATTGTTTCTTTTATTATTGCCCAACATTCATTTGCAATTTGGACAAAACAAGGCAAATAAGCAGCCCCTTATTTTTTTTATTGTCCATAGTTTGTTATTCATTTTTCAATCTTGAACTTTATTTGTTTCACATTTCAATCTTTAAAATTTTTTTTAAAAAAGAGAAACTTGCTAAAAATTTGAAGAAAAAAAAAAGAGAAACTTGCTAAAAATTTGAAGAGAAGAAAGAAAGTTATTGATTGATTATATTTCATTTATTAAAAAAGTTGATTTTTGTGTGATGAGTATCTCTTGACAAGAGAAGTGCTAATAAGATGTTTTTTTAGCTTCCATGTCATCATAAAATGCAGATCATGGTTAAGAGATATTTTTTTTATTTAATTTTGTGTTTTTGGAATGACTAAGGGGTGTATTGGGGTTAGAGATTGGTTTATCATGTTTTTTAGGGTGTTTATTAAGTATTTTCAAGTAAAAATAGGTTAATAATGATTTTGAGGCCTCGAAAGCTATGATATAGCTTGTTAGCTACTTCTTTGGTGCTTTAAAACTAAACTAGAAAATGATAGGTTGCTTGTCTCTAAAAAGAACATGTCATTTTTTTTTTTCATAAACATGAAAAAAATAAATGACATGCTTGTCGTACTTAAACTTAAATAAAAAAAAGACCAGGTGTGTAGGCTTATGTGTTCCAAGCCTCCCTCAGTTTGACCAAACACTTAAGCTCAATCTTTTAGGCCTAGGCATATACCTTTTTCTATGTTTTTTTTATTGAAATCCATTATAAATAAATAGTTTGTCATGATATTTTAATTAGTATTTGATGTTGGTATAGTTCTTTAATAATGCTATGTGTTTTTGTAGGAATGTTAAAATACACAAAAATAATAATTATTTTTAATTTATTTTTAAATAGATTTTTGAAATGATTTTATCATATTAATTAGTTTTTTTTAAAATTTTCTTCATGGATACTCGGTGAAGGTAAAAAATTTTAATTTCTTCATCCGTGATTTCTTCCTCAGAATAAACCATTTGCCCCCTTTAATCACATGTAATATGGAGACATTACTTCAATATTTATTATTGAAACTTGTTTTTGGTATTATAAAAAGTTTTTATTTAAAAAACAGCACTTGTAACTAAAAAATATACAAAATAAAAAACATGCTTTCATTTGAACAATAAATGGATTCATTAATAATGGAATGAAGTTTATATTAAATAGATACAATTTTGCCCTTTATTTTCAAATGGTTGAACATGTCGCTGTCCTTTATTTTAATTATCATTGCTATTTATTTAAAAAATGTGCTACTAATAACATATTATGTCATTGTTTTTTTTATGTTTGTGTTATCAATGGCTTGTGGAGAATCATGTATTAGTCTTATATACAATAGTTTTAAAAAAATTTGCGCATCAATATTAAATAACAATAAAATATATTTTTGCTTAATTTTTTTTGTATTTTTATTTAATTCTATCAAATTTATTGATTCATTATTTTTATTTTATTTTTTAGTTGAAACTTTCTTTCAAAGTCATAATAATTTTTTTCTTAAAAAATAATGATTCTTATAAAAAAAATATTTTTTCAAAACAGGAAAAAAAATACATGAGCTTGAAGATAGAGTTTTTTTTATCAAATATATATGCTTTTTAACTTTTTTGTTAAAACCATTTTACTTTTTTTTTTAAATATTTTTTTCTTATTGCTTTTGCTTTTTATTCAATGAACTTTGTTGGTAATAATAAAAACTATTTTTTTGTGAATCTTTTTTACAAGAATTAGAAAACAAGAATTTTTATATAAAAAAATACTTTTCTCCTCCATAATTGTATTTGTTGTCTCTTTGGTGAATGTTTATTTTTATTAATATATAATTAAAGAAAAAATAAATTTCATAAAAAAATTTGTTAAATTTGGTAAAGCTTATGAATTAGACCACAAATTAAACGAGTTAACCTTTGTCAAATTAAAATTCTCATTTTAATATTTTTGTATAAGAAAAAAAAGTTAAATTGATGACTATTTGGATTTCTTTTGAAAAAAAAAGTCAAATTGAGTCCAAATGGTTTGGCTAAGTTGCAATTCACCTATTAGATTAAGGGCGCATTTGGAAACGCTGTTGAAACCATATTCCCTCAAAATTAATTTTTTTACTAAAAATTATATTTTTATGTTTTCATATTATTTTGATATGCTGATCTCAAAAATAATTTTTAAAAAATAAAAAAAATTATTTTAAAGTATTTTAAAGTAAAAAACATTTTAAACTATAACCACTAATATAATATCAAAGAGACCTTAATTGAGTCGCAAGTTCACCCTTTTGAAAATATTTTTCATAGTTGCTTTTTAGTACCATGGAATTTTGCATTTAAAATGATGATTCTATGATGTGTCAATATAGTAAATTTTATTTGAGATTTACTAGGTAGTGTTTCCTATGTTAGATAATAATGGATTAGATAATATAATTCTTTTTATGAAATTGTTTGGTATAAATAGTAAAAAAAATATCTTTTTATCCCACTAAAAAGGCGAGGACAAACTTATCTAATTTTTTACACAAGGGTTAAACTAGTTGATCTAAGTCAATATATAAAATAAATGATTGTTATTGTAGTTTTAAAACTTGATCGGGGATTGATCAGAGTCATAGGTCGAGTTGACCATTGACCGATTCGATGTCAGAATAAAAAAATTATTATCATAGTTTTAAAACTCAACTCAAGATTCGAACTAGAGACAAACCTGGGTTATCGGTCAGGTTGACCATTGACCTGGGTCAAACATAAAAATAATTGTTATTACAATTTTAAAACTAGACTCAGGAGTTGACCCGAGGTTAGGCCTGAGTTATTGGTTAGAACCATTAACACAAGTTAATATAAGGATAAAAATAATTATTATAATAGGTTTGAAACATAACTTGGAGGGTTGACTTTGAGTCAGGCCTGATTCACAATCCGGGTTGATCATTGATCCAAATAATATAAGGATAAAAATAATTATTAGCATATTTTAAAACCCTATTTAGAGGTAAACCCGACTTGGAGTTGAGTTACAGGTAGGGTTGGCCATTGAATTAGGTCAATACAAGGATACCATTTATTATTATTATAATTCTAAAACCCAAATTAGG
This sequence comes from Populus euphratica, assembly GCF_000495115.2. Taxonomy (NCBI): domain Eukaryota; kingdom Viridiplantae; phylum Streptophyta; class Magnoliopsida; order Malpighiales; family Salicaceae; genus Populus; species Populus euphratica. The sequence continues at coordinate 642,369 of NW_011499906.1, forward strand.
GGTCAACTATAAGAATAAAAATAATTATTATCATAATTTTAAAATATAACTTGGGGTTGACCTAGGGTAAGGTTCGAGTCATGATTTGAAATGGTTAAGATAAGTTGATCCAGATAAAAAAATAATAATCAAAGTAATCTTGTTTTGAAAAAAATATATAAAATAGTCCGTTAATTTTTTACTTGTGTTTTATCTCAGTTCATAGGTTGACTTGAGTTTTTGATCGAGTCAGGCCAGATCAATCTTTCTTCTATTTAAAAAAACTCAAAATATTTTAGGTATTGAGTCGACGAATTCCTGTCTAGTGTCTAACAAACACAAAATAAAATAAATTATCCAATCCAATCCAAATCACATCAAATAAAGAACAAGATAATTATTTGTTCAATCCATTCTAGTCAATATTATATAGCATACAAAACATAACTTAAATAGAATTTTTTCATTTATTATCAATAGATTTTAACTCACCAATGAATAAATTCTTGATTTCATATTAAGATAAACTACTATGTAAAATACTTTTTGATGAACATGAAAATCCAAACATTTTCTAATTGTTAAATTTAAAATAATTAAAAAATAAAGTCAAGGAAAATAATGTACAGGGTTCTGGGAATCAACAAAGTTTAGAAATCACTAGATTATTTGCTAGCATTGAGATGCAGAATAGTTTGATTTTGTTTTTAATATAATAAAGTATCAGAAACCTGTAAATAAAAAATCAAAATAAATTATATGAATTAATTTTTAATCAACTTAATATTGAATAATAAAATTTTAAAAAATAAATAAATAAAAAAAGATTAAATTGTTAAAGGGTGAAATTGAAAAAAATTAATTAAAAAATAAACCGAGTCAATTTAGATTAACTTGCTTTATCTATAACTTGAGTTATGAGATCATGATAACCTTATATAAAACAAATAAAAAAATAAAGCCCAATTAATAAAAAACAAAAATAATTGAACAGATTCAACTTAGATTAACCAGCTAAATTTGCGACTCAAATTATGAAATCAATATAATTCTATTAAAAAAATCACAAAACTCAATTTTTAACTAATTTAATATTTAAAAATAAAAAAATTAGCTAAAAAATAACCTAAATCATTCTGGATTAATTTATTAACTAATAATTTAAATCATGAAATTAAAATAAATTCATAAAAAGTGTAGAAAGTAAGTAAAAAAATATAAAATTTATTTTTAAAAAAATTAATATTAAAAGTTCAAATCAAGAAAATAAAATGCTAAATGTATAAAATCAATATATAATTGTTAAAGTGAATGTCTTTTTTTTTTCATAAAAAAGAAAAAGCAATAACATAAATTTCGAAAAAGAAAAGAAAAGAAAAGAAAAGAAAAGAGTAAACAGGGAATAAAAGTTAAAAAAAAGAAGGGCAAATCCGGATTGAAAAAAAGGCATTAAAAGAGAGCTAAAAAATTATTTTCAAAAACCCTCTTCCAAACAAACACGTAACGTAACCCCTCCCCTCTACCCTTTTCTTCTTCTAAAGCCGTCTGCTTTTCCTCCTTTCCCTTCCCTTCAATAATTAAAAACATAAAACCCTAATCCCAAACCTAACCCTAATCTCTCTCTTTTATTATTATTAAACTCAGCAATTCTGATTACTATCTAATATTTTTGATTTTGATATTTGATTATTGAGAGTGTGTGAGAGAGATGGTTGCTTCAACTGCTGCTGCTGCTGCTGGTGGTGGTACTATTACTAGTAGTGGACAGCAGCAGACGCATACACTGTCAGCGAAAGTGAGGAAAACTATACAATCGATCAAAGAAATTGTGGGTAATTTCTCCGATGCTGATATTTACATGGTCCTTAAAGAGACCAACATGGATCCAAATGAGACCGCTCAAAAACTGCTCAATCAAGGTTTATGCCTTTTCTTTTTCGCTCTTTTTTTTGTGAAAAACATTTTGACTTTGCAAGTTGGAGAATAATGCTAGAGGATATGGTTTTGTTTTTAAATTCTCGCTAGCAAGTTATTATTTTTTTGCCTTGGTTTTGGTGTTTTTGGCATGTTTTGAGTAATCGATGTTTATTTCCTTATGCTGTTTTTCAGCTTGGTTGTTGAAAATTATGTTTTCTGTTGGTTTTTTCAAAATCACATTATGTTTAGTTTTGCTGCCATTCTCTATGCTTTTGGTGTTCATGCTGTGTTCTGAGTAATGGGTATTAGGTGCTTTGTGCTGATATTTTAGTATTGAAGTAAGAAGTTTAATAGTAGTGCATAGTTTTCAATATGCTAAGAGTTGAAAGACAAATTTTTTATGATATTTTTATTCCCTTAGAAGCAGTTTGTAGTTGTTGGTATGTAATTTGAAAGTAGATTGTTGTAGGGTTCATTCCTAATTTTTTAATTTGTATTTGGGATTTTAGAGTGGATGGGGAAGGGAGGGGAACTATAGAAGGGGGTAAAATACCCTCCCATTATTTGGGTTTAGATGTAGTGGAATGAAAGGTTAGTATTTTTCCTTTGTTTGGTTAGAGGATGAAAGGGTGAGGCAATAATTATCTGATTACATAAATGCTATTAAAATAGATGTTTTTTTTCACTTACATATTGGTTCAGAGGTCCTTGATAATTGTTAAATATAGCATAAGCCTTCAGCAGATCGTTGTATAATGTGAGAATACTGAACTATTGTTAAGATGTGCAATTTCTAGAACATGATATGAATGTGTTTGGCATGTTATGTTCATTCTGGCACTTGAGTCACAGCAGTGGTCAAGAACAAGATTCGTCTATTGATTATCATTGCTCTATGATCATCTATTATGCACACTGTGAGCTGCTTTAATGTGAGACTGCACAACTAGGTGCATTATAGTTTTTTGTTCTTAGTCCATGGTGCATGATCACCGAGCCATGGACATTGGCTTATGGTACCTGTTGTGGAAGTTGGATGAGTAGGTTGGTTGTTGAGCTTCAATTCTTCAACGTTGTGTGTGGTTATCACTTGAGTTGTAGGAAGGTTCGGAAGAATGCTGCAGCTATCCATGATTTCTTTTTGGTAAATCTCTTAGTTTGTTACAAATAAAAATATGGGTTTCTTGAGCCTTTTGATTGGTCCTCTAAGATGGTGTCTTCCTGTGCTGTGATTTTTCCCTCTTTGACTTGTGTTGGCTGCTTTGTTGGTATGGTCGTTTTCTTGTTTTGCGTGTTAGTGGTGTAACTCTCTTATTCAGGTGAATTCTTATTTGGTTTTCTTACCAGATCCATTTCATGAGGTAAAGAGAAAAAGAGAAAAGAAGAAAGAGGTATGAAATTGTGAACATCTTTCCAAATTGCCTCATTGAATGCTGTCCTGTTGTTTTGGTCATCTTTTTTTCCTAATTGATAATTTTGCTATTGCTATCGTGATCTTGTAAGTGAATTATTACTTATCGTGGTGGAGGGACCATATGCTTTAGGCTTGGCGTGCTGACCTGCTATATTCTTGTTAAACATGATTGCCATGATCACTTGACATTTGATTCTATAAATTCATTAAAGTTGTGGAGCTAACATCTTCCATTACATCATGTTCTGTTTTTTCAGATTGAATTTTGCACCATATAGTTATGTTCAATAAGTCCAATATATGTTTATTGTTTACACATAATTAAGAATTTGCAACTGGTCAAATTTAAGGAATATATCTCTGCTACCTGTAAAATCGATTATGCAATGTGAGATTCAAGGAAAATTTGCCTCAATTTAATTTGCAATTTCAAAAATTCAGAGGGTGTTGAAGGCTCCCTTGTTTTGATATGTCGTTGTATTCTGCTTGTGGCGAGCTTGTTGTTTAGAAATTGTGTTCTCATCTTTCTCATCTTAATGCTCTCTTACATCTCCATTAGTTATTTTTTTTTTCTGTCAAAAAGTTTTTAAATACACTCGAGAGAAAAGCTACTAAAACTGAACATAATTTACATGGTTTTAGGTCTTTTTTTAAAAGGTACACAGTCCTGTTTCCAGTTGAAGTTCAGGCGTTTTATATTAGAGTTACTATGTTTATTTCCCTGGCAGTGCTTGTGCTCATCTAACATGTTACTCACGAGTATATATACTTATGGCCTTAGAATACAAGTTACAGAGGCTCTGTTGATTCAAGAAAACATTCTGAGAATTTTGGTCAAGGGATGAGACCTCATACATTTTCAGATCGTAATGCTCAACGAGGAGGCTATACTCGAACTGCTTCCCCTGGTAATAGAGGAATCAACAGAGAATTCCGTGTTGTGAGAGACAACAGAGTTAACCAAAATACAAGTAGAGAACCAAAGCCTGCTTTGCTGCAAGGTTCAACATCAGCAAAGGAGCAAGGAAGTGGATTTGTTACCGAAAAAGGGTATGCCTTTTCAGGTTCTTTCACAAATTTTTAATGCCACCCCTTATCTGTTTGTTTTCACTCTCTTACCCCTATTATCAGCATGGCTGACGCAAAAATGTTTTGTTCTTGTTTGCCAGAGACTGATAAATAATCAAGATTCTCTACTTAGGCAGATCTGATCTGATCATTACCTATTGATAAATCATAATCCTCAGTTTGAGAGGTTCCGTGCTACAAGCAATGGTCATGAAGTCACTGTTAATTAGTTATAAGCATTCTCATGCAGGACAGCTTAGGGTGGCTGTTCTGGTTCTGACTTTAGGGACTGTTTAGGGCTGTTTCAGTCTGTATTGATGTGGTTTTCTGCTGGGAATTGTAGAAACGATTAGAGTCACACTATTAGGGTTTCTAGGAGTCACATTTAGAGGATAGAAAAACCTAAGCTTCACTTTATACTTATTTGTAGAGTTCCAATAGAGTCCAAATCCAATAAGGACTTAGATTCCTAAATAAGAAAATACTAACTCTATGTAGAATAGGGAAAACCTAATAAATGAATTACTTCTTAGGACTAATAAAGTACTCAATAGAAAATAAAACCCAGACTTGGACAAATTTCCAGATTTTCCAGTAATCAAAGAAATATCCTTGTCTACAAAAAGACACAAGTTTTTCTTCTTTTGTTGTCCACATCACATTTGCTTTTATGCTTGCATAAGTAGCTGCTGTATTACTAGGATAAATTTTAAATTCTATTTTTACTTTTTGAAAAAGAAAGGTAACAAGCTCCGAAAGCATTTGCTGTCATCCTAGTGTGAAGAAGGGTTCAGTCAATGCAGTTAGTGTTACTGTTATATCATGTGTTTTTTCATCAATTTGAAAGTATCTGCAATCAAGCCAAATTACTAGCTTTCCGAACCTTCAACCTTAGGTTATTAGGAATAGTGTTAAAAAGCCCCCAGAGCCAATTCTTTTCTAAGCTCCTAGGCTAGGCATTCTTACCTTAGCTCACCTGAGGTGACCAATGAGCATCTAGAGTGCAAAGCTCTTTAGTTAAATAGGTGGAAAAATGATCAATTCTCTCTCTCTCTCTCTCTCTCTCTCTCGTTTAGGAATTTCAATATTCTCTCTCTATTTTGTTCAGTTCCTGTATCCCCGCTCTCTTTCTCTCCCTCATGTCCATTTTTTTTTCCTAGGCATAGTTGAGTGTTTTTTTAGCCATCTAGCCATTTTCTAACATTTGAGCTAATTGGCTATTTGTTTTTAAAGTAAAGTGTGCACTTGTTCTTGTTGCCTAGGTTCTAAGAGCTCTTGGTGCTTTAGCACATCTGGTTTCTTTTAAAAAAACTTAGCTGGTGAAGGGAGGCCAAGCTTTTGCAGTTTCTGGTTTTTAATTAATAATTATTCTGGTTTTCAATGTTCTAAATGATGAATTGTAGATAATGAAGAAACCTTTAATTTCCACATGGGATGTTCTTATGCAAAATTAAGGAAGCTTGGGTAAATAGGACTTTGAATTAGGTATTGTGGAAAGGAATAAAGAAACTGAGGGAGCAGAGGATTTTGGGTGTTCTTTCTAATTTTATAAAGGTCGTTCTTTCTCCATTTACACTCCACCTAGAAAGTTCTTACGATTTCGAGGGAATCTTTGGTTATTCAGGTTTCTACTGAGAGTGTACAGAAGAAAAAAAGAAATCTAGTGTATATTATTAAAGAATTGAATATCATCTTTACTGAAAAAGAAGCAACAAGGGAACTCCACTTTGTGGTTTTGCTTTGCATCATGCTAATGATGGATCCTTTGTTTTATGTTATTTTATCATTATATTTTCAGTTGAAAACCCAACTTACTATTTTTGAGGCACTGAACATGATCCTTATTTTTCTTTTAGCAGTTCAACAGGAATTTCAAGCAACTTAAAGCCTTCCGATGCACGGAGTTCACACCAAGCTTCTAATGGGCCTATTGATTCAGAACCTAGACACAACATAGATGGTGATAGGAAAGTGGTATCAGAGGAAAAGGGTTCTATAGCTTCTAATGTTACTACTTCAAGGGTACAAGTGGCGAAATCCAATAGTTCTCAACAACACAATGCATTGCAAACTTCAAGCAATCCTGTTGTTGGGGTGTACTCCTCCTCGACAGATCCTGTGCACGTGCCATCTCCTGATTCCAGGTCATCTGGTGTTGTTGGGGCGATTAAGCGTGAGGTTGGGGTGGTGGGTGGTCGCCGCCAGTCCTTTGAAAATGCAGTCAAAGATTTGTCATCAAGTAATTCATTTTCAGAATCATTTCGTCCTTTCACTGCAATATCTAAGACTGATCAAGTCAGCCAAACTGCTGCAATTGAACCAATGCCAAGCATCCCTGCTAACAGATCATTCTTAAACAATCAGTATAACAGCAGGCCACATCAACAAGCCATGGGTCATCCTAAAGGTTTTACTTCTTCCATAAGTTTTTTTTTGTTAGTTAATTGTCTTTTAAATTGTTCTTGGTGCTCTTTTGATAACTACAGTTTGTGATGTCCTTTTCTGGAATGAACAATTCATTTTTGGTTCATTTATTTGACATCTCAAAGGAACTCCTTATTGGCATTTCTCTGTCCACTCATGGTTGTTATGGAGTGATATTTCTCTATCCACAATATTATTATTATTATTGTTATTATTATGGCACGTGTTGCATCATCAGGAAGTAGTTATGTCTTGGTAGGAATCCAAAAAATTACACCAGGGCTTTATTGATGCCATTTCTGCGAGGGCTTAATTTATCAAGCATTTAATGCTGTCCAGACTCCAGAGTGTTTTAGCGAGACTTCTTTGCGTTTGACTTGAAAACTGATAGAAATGACCTAATGGATTTCAATAGTAACCACTATTTCTCCTGTGCTTAATCTCATTCTATTTCATAATTAATTTTAGTTTATGAAAATTGTTCACCTTTTGTATTTTAGTTGCGTTATTAGCTTCTCTCTGTAGTTTGTGCACCTTTATGTATGGGGGACATTAATGAGTAAATTGAAATGACTGGCCTGTTCTGCATTTTTTTCCTAAAATTTCTGGGACATGATTGACCGAAAAGGATTTTTGCAGCTTCACAACATAACAAAGAGTGGAAACCAAAGTCGAGTCAGAAATCAAGTGTTCCTAGCCCTGGAGTGATTGGAACACCTGCAAAATCCAGTTCGCCTCCCACAGATAATTCAAAGAACATGGAATTGGATGCAGCTAATTTGCAGGACAAGTTTTCACAAATAAACATCCATGAAAACCAGAATGTAATCATAGCACAGCATATTCGAGTCCCTGAGACTGATAAGTGCAAGCTGACCTTTGGGAGTTTTGGAGTGGGATTTGATGCTTCCAGGACACCTGGATTTCAAGCAGTTGGGATTTCAGAAGAATTAAATGGGGAATCTGCCATCAGGTCTGTGTTATATTTTGCATAATTTTATACATAGGTTTTACAAATTCAGATACTTGAATTGGGAAAGCTTTGGATTTTTTTCTCCATATAATTGTCTCAAGATGACTCATGCTGTTTTCCAATGTGAATGGTGGTAAGGATGCCATTTTCTCTGAACAAATATAGGTAATAAATAGTAATGGTTTGAGTAAGTCTAGTAATGTAATAACATCAGTACTAGGTATAGATATCACCCGAAGAGTAAGGATAGGAGTTTTAAAGCAGAGTGAAAGTACAAGAAAAGTTGAAGAGAATTATGATTAAAGGACAAGAAAAAAAAGTACGATTAAAAAGCTGAAGAAAATTTCATATTAAAAACAGTTGATCAAACATTGTTAACTGAAAATTCCAATGCTAAGTTCAGTGTTCTAATCTGAGCTAAATATTTAATAATACTGGTGATGACAGTTTACCAGCATCTGCTCCGGAGTCTTCCAGTGATGATGCTTCTGGTGGAAAGCAGATTGAGTTGCTAGATGATCAAGCAAGAAATTATGGATCTGATTCACCTGCAGCCAGTTTAGAATCAGAACATCCATTGCCTGTGAAGTCATCAGGTCCTCCAAACTTGGATAATTATGCTGATATTGGTTTGGTTCGAAACAGCAGTCCATCCTATGCTCCTTCAGAGTCACAGCAGCAGCAAGATCATCCTGAACTACCAAGCTTTTCGGTGAGTTCACTTCTTGGATTAATGAAATGTTTTATGCCAACTTAAAATGAATGCTTACCAAGTTGCTTGAGTGGTGACAAAGCTTTCAGTTCATTTCATTTCAAATAAAAAAATAAAATAAAGTTTCATTACATGGTCATTTGCACATTTTTGTTGGGAAATTCTGATGTGATTGTGTGCAAGCAGGCATATGATCCCCAGACTGGCTATGATATATCATACTTCCGACCCCAAATTGAGGAGACAGTACGAGGTCAGGGTCTGCTATCTCCACATGAGGTAAATTTACCTGCGATAATGTGTTTTAGATGTGCAAAGTAGCATGCCTCTATATCACTCCCCCATGTTAACATGCATGCTTGCAAAAGTGCACCCAACCAGTTTTTTATATATTGATGTGAATGGGCAAGGAGCAGTTGTCGAATTGGTTCTGCAACAGTACATAGTGTATGTGCTGGTTGACATTGTCCTTACAAACTTTGTTATTTGGGAAAACAATTGCCACTTGTTTGTATTTTACGTGTTCTCCTCCTTGTGGTGTTTTGAAGAACACTTCCCTTTTTTGGCACTAAGCTTTTTAAAAGTTGGCACGTGATGTGCGTAAAAGAACACTTCTTTAGGCATTATATTATATTGCATTATGGTGTCAATTAATATTTTTTACCTTTTATGACTTCAGGCCTTAACCACTCATACAGCCACCATTCCTGCATCAACAATGTCCACGGTGCAGCAGCAGCCTCCAATGGCTCAAATGTACCCACAAGTTCATGTCTCACAATTCACAAATCTTGTGCCATATCGTCAGTTCATCTCTCCGGTTTATGTTCCACCAATGCCCATGCCTGGCTACTCCAGCAGCCCTGCATATCCACATCCTTCAAATGGCAATAGCTACTTGCTGATGCCTGGAGGTGGCTCCCATCTCAATGCAAATGGCCTCAAGTATGGAATCCAGCATTATAAGCCAGTTCCCGGCAACAATCCTGCTGGTTTTGGAAATTTTGTGAGTCCAAGTGGGTATGCTATTAATGCTCCTGGTGTGGTTGGAAGTGCAACAGGCCTCGAAGACTCATCTCGAATGAAGTACAAAGATGGAAACCTTTATGTGCCTAATCCACAGGTAAAACATTATTGATAATAACCATCTAACGTATAGTTCTAATGAGTACACGGAGCAATTAGGGACACATTTCTTCTTAAAGGTTGCTGGTTTGGATCATTGAGTTTGAATATATTGTTGTAACTAAGCAACTTCGCTGAAATTATTGTGCTCTTTTCCATTTGATGATGTGTGCAACATATTTTCCTGCCATCTGTTTGGCTTGGATGGTCTGTTGCATGGTATGTGTCATGCATATCCTTGTACCTTACGGGCTAACTATGCAATTATGCATTCATGGCATGCCTATGCACATTGAGGGTGTTCTTTTGGTTTGAATGCCACCTCATTTGTCCAAATAATAAAAGAAGCAGCCCAATGTCATTCTATTCTTTAATTGATTTTCTGGATTAATGTTAACTGCTCAAAGATATGAATTGGTCCATGTTCATTTCCTTTGTTGGTTGCTTTTTTTAGTACCCGGAAGATTAATTTGACCTTCAAATTTTCTGTTGCAGGCCGAGGCATCTGAAATTTGGATTCAGAACCCAAGGGAGATCCCGGGCATGCAATCTGCTCCATACTATAACATGCCTGGGCAAACACACACTGCTTATCTGCCATCCCACACTGGTCACGCGTCCTTCAATGCAGCTGCAGCACAATCTTCTCACATGCAATTCCCAGGCTTGTATCCTCCTACTCCACAGCCAACTGCAATGGCAAGTCCGCACCATTTGGGTCCCGTTATGGGTGGTAATGTTGGAGTTGGTGTTGCCCCATCTGCTCCCGGGGCACAAGTGGGTGCTTATCAGCAGCCTCAATTAGGCCATCTCAACTGGACATCAAACTTCTGAAAGTAGATGTCAAATCTAATCCCGTGCTTCTAAGGGATTGAAGTGGTTATAGAAATTTAGATTTCTTTGTGAAATGTATTACCCTTTTATCTTCTTTTCTTTAATGCAATCAAAGTAAAATTTTAGGCATTCTATTTTGGTCCGAATTAGGCTGCCTTCTGCTTGCGACATCGTTGAAACTCAATCCATGCACACCGATAGATATATAGGGAAACAAGATAAAGTGTTCCGTAAATTTTACAAAGGTGGATTGTGGCTTTTCTATGGGTAGCATGTACGCTGACTTATCAAACCCCACAGTCTGTTCTTATAAGTCAGCATGATTGGTTTGTTCTGCGTAAATGAAGTCCCTAATAAGTTAAAATTTAGTGTTCAAGTTAAAAGTTTTGGTTGAATACTATTGATTAAAATTTAGTCCCTAATATATTTTTATCTTGTTATTTCTAAGCATAATAATTATGTAGTTGTGGTAATATTTAAATGTATTTTTATTTTTGAAGCTTGATAACTTAACATATAGCTTAATTATATGATATAGCTTAATTATATGATTGGTTAATTTAGTTGTATGTATGATTGATTGTTTTATAAAAAAAATATAATTTTATAATTTTGCTAATATTTTTTTATAAATTGAAATGTATATTTTCGTCTCATCTATAGACTAAAAAAATAGACTCCTTTCAAAATATCAAAGAATTATTGTTCATAATTTTTTAATATTAATGATATAATTGGACTTATAACAACTAATTTTGAAAAACTATAATAAGTGATTTTGAAAAGTTAAGTATAAGTTTATTACAACTAAATAAGTATATATTTCAAACAGTTTATATAAATGATTTAACAGGTGCGTTTATAAATATGTTTAATTATAAAAAAAATCTGACTATGTTAGACTAGAATAATAACTCAAAAAAACCATAATTTTTGATTTGATTGTATGATCATATTTAAATTTTTACAAGTATTTTTTTTTAAAATAACTATGAAATTACTATTTTAAATTTTAAAAATCTCATACCACTTTTATATTTTTTATAATTATATGATTTTCCTAACGAACTCGTTTATCAATTAGTTTTGAATTTAGTTGACTTATAAGTTTAAAATCACAACATCCAAAAATATGTTATTTTACCTGGATATTTTGCTACTTTGTTAATTCCCTACTTTTTTAAATTCTGTATGCTAATTGCCAATTTATACTAAACTGCTCGAGTATATCAACGTAACCTTGTTTAATTGTTACCAATGCCTTTGTTTTGCGTTTGATCATTGTTACATAAAGAGTAGACGTGTGCAGTTGCTTGCTGTCGTTGTAGTCACGCGGGTGTGGAAGATAAACATAGGGAATAGGATATAGGTTTGTTCCTCTGGAGAGAAAAAGGGAAAGGGAAGGAGGCATTTTTGTACTGTCGTGTCTTTGATTGTCCTCTTTTTAGAGTGAGCTACCTGCTTTTGTTTCTCGGGATCGCCAATACATTCCTTTACGTGTTCCATGCTTCTCCACGAGCACAACTCACTGGGCTCATCCCCACTCCCTACTTTAGCCAAAAGCACTCACGCAGAGGAGGACCTTCCTTTATTTGTCTCTCGTATTTTGCATCTTAAGGACATGATAACCTCAATCTGAAATCAAATTCCAACTCATTGGAATGCTACTTTACAAGTTATCTTAAGTACCCTTTGAACCTTTACACCAATATGAAACGGACAGCAACTATATATCATGTCAAGAAGAAAGAAATGGAGATCGATATTCGTATCATTATTGATCCAGGTAGTCAAGAATCTGGAATTTTAAGAAAACATCTTAGTTCGAGAAGTACTGCAAGTTGTTAATTTTTGCACGATGTGTGTTAATAGATCTTCATTTATTAATTAGACGAGCCATTGAGAACTTGAACTTAATGTCCTTGAAGGGTACTTCATTCCAATTGTTGAAATATAAGACTTGTAGTTTAGAGGTCTCAGGAATTAGCTGGTTGTGCTGTTACGTAATTAGTTTACTGCTAATCATAAGGGCCCCAAGATTTTTCCTTTATAAAATGGGAAAAAGAAAAAAGAAAAAAGAAAAAAGAACTGCAGTTGGTGTGCAATCTGGCAGATTTCGAGACAATCACGAGCTACTGCTAGTGGGTTTCCAAGCAATCAAGCATTGCTTTCTAATGGGAAATCTTAAGTGGATAATTATGGTCACTCGTGCAAATATTTCAATTTGGTGGCCTGCCGGCCTGCCTGCAGCCTGCCTGTGATTTCTGTCATGGCTTTCCCCTTCTTTTTTATGGGCTACCTTTTACTATGAAGCACCGAGACAAACGGAACATTCTAAAGGCTTGCGATGAACCAGAGAATAAAAAAAAATCATGTCATGACAATAGTATTATGTTGAGAAATAAGCATAAACTCACCAGAAAGAAAGAAATAATCGTCAACATGAGCAGCTTTGTTTTGAAACTAATTAGCAATATTCATGCTAATTTTAATTAAACTGTGGTTAATTAATGAATAGCGAAAAGGGACCAATAACGAGTTCCAATTTGGTTTATGAGAAGTCAACTTCTTGCACACACACAC
>NW_011499906.1:657001-720191 GCF_000495115.2 Populus euphratica
CATAAAGAGTAGACGTGTGCAGTTGCTTGCTGTCGTTGTAGTCACGCGGGTGTGGAAGATAAACATAGGGAATAGGATATAGGTTTGTTCCTCTGGAGAGAAAAAGGGAAAGGGAAGGAGGCATTTTTGTACTGTCGTGTCTTTGATTGTCCTCTTTTTAGAGTGAGCTACCTGCTTTTGTTTCTCGGGATCGCCAATACATTCCTTTACGTGTTCCATGCTTCTCCACGAGCACAACTCACTGGGCTCATCCCCACTCCCTACTTTAGCCAAAAGCACTCACGCAGAGGAGGACCTTCCTTTATTTGTCTCTCGTATTTTGCATCTTAAGGACATGATAACCTCAATCTGAAATCAAATTCCAACTCATTGGAATGCTACTTTACAAGTTATCTTAAGTACCCTTTGAACCTTTACACCAATATGAAACGGACAGCAACTATATATCATGTCAAGAAGAAAGAAATGGAGATCGATATTCGTATCATTATTGATCCAGGTAGTCAAGAATCTGGAATTTTAAGAAAACATCTTAGTTCGAGAAGTACTGCAAGTTGTTAATTTTTGCACGATGTGTGTTAATAGATCTTCATTTATTAATTAGACGAGCCATTGAGAACTTGAACTTAATGTCCTTGAAGGGTACTTCATTCCAATTGTTGAAATATAAGACTTGTAGTTTAGAGGTCTCAGGAATTAGCTGGTTGTGCTGTTACGTAATTAGTTTACTGCTAATCATAAGGGCCCCAAGATTTTTCCTTTATAAAATGGGAAAAAGAAAAAAGAAAAAAGAAAAAAGAACTGCAGTTGGTGTGCAATCTGGCAGATTTCGAGACAATCACGAGCTACTGCTAGTGGGTTTCCAAGCAATCAAGCATTGCTTTCTAATGGGAAATCTTAAGTGGATAATTATGGTCACTCGTGCAAATATTTCAATTTGGTGGCCTGCCGGCCTGCCTGCAGCCTGCCTGTGATTTCTGTCATGGCTTTCCCCTTCTTTTTTATGGGCTACCTTTTACTATGAAGCACCGAGACAAACGGAACATTCTAAAGGCTTGCGATGAACCAGAGAATAAAAAAAAATCATGTCATGACAATAGTATTATGTTGAGAAATAAGCATAAACTCACCAGAAAGAAAGAAATAATCGTCAACATGAGCAGCTTTGTTTTGAAACTAATTAGCAATATTCATGCTAATTTTAATTAAACTGTGGTTAATTAATGAATAGCGAAAAGGGACCAATAACGAGTTCCAATTTGGTTTATGAGAAGTCAACTTCTTGCACACACACACACGCATACAAGAAAAATAGCATTTATTAATCAAATTAAATTTTAGGTTAGGTTGTCATTCTTTGAGGTATCCATGATGAGATCACGTCTCCTTTGGCAGTTTGGCACTACGAGGAAAAGATCAAAGATGGGCCAAAGCAATTTAGGATCTTGAGTGTAGCTAATGCTGGGTGACCCATTGTTGAAATGGAAATCACAAAATAAAAATAAAAATGATGAAGCATGATTTCTAAGCACAGAGGATTATGGAACCACGGAATGGAGTGGAGGCTAGGCAGTAGGGCACTTTTTCAAAATCAAATTCATGATAAAAATCCCTGTCCATTCTGGAAGCCACTATACCTGCATTTTCCAGTGGATTACGAGCTCTGTGACTGGGGATTGAGGGATCAAATCAAGCAACATGCACCCTTTGTCTTTAATTATAAATTGCACCATCGATTTTGATAGCATGCATGATGCACAGCAATTTCGGTCCAATCTATATTGATAGCTTAAAACTACTGCACTAGCATTAAGATCCCACTAATGTGCTAAATTCTACAAAAGAGAGACAACTTTTGTTTTCTCGGAAATATTTCCACTTGTGTTCTTATCGATACCATAATGGAAATTTATGTGCATTTGGACAAGTCAACTAATTATACACCATGTGCTAGCAAACAATGGCTTGTGATGTGTCAAATCTAATGTAGGATGGTGGAGGCTGGACTCTACGTCCACCAAGAACGTCTTCAGATTCCTTCTCATATGGGATGATGGTAGTGGGGAAAGGTGGAGAGAGCTTTTTCTTCGTTAGGGCATGTCAAATGGACAATTTGCTGGATTTTGGGTCCCCAGATATGGTCATTCCACGATCTGAATGGAATCTCCTCTTCCATTTTACTTGTATCACTCCCATGATCGGAAAGGAATCTCTCAACCTTCTTAGAAACCCTAATCCCCACTAACTTTACGAAATATTTTCCATTTGCTTCTCTTCGATGTCTTCAACTCAGTTTGCTATGGACCAAAAGGGAAAGCAAAGCAAGGTTATGAATACGCTATGGGAGCCTCTCTTTAATTAATAAAAGAACAAATGATTTACGAAGTGCTTTGTAGCTTTGAATGGACTAAGTGGTTCCTTTGGAAAATTCATCAATTAATCTTGTTTTGTTACTGGAGATTGGAGACTATAAAATTCTATTGATAGAATGGGATTTATTCATTTTTTGGTTCAAGAGAGTTCCATTTTAGGTCTTGGCCACAACACAAACCCTAGTGTTTAAATCTTATTGTGTGCTTGAACTTGTGAACTCTCCTTGTAAAAGAGAAACATAAACGAAGCACTAGTGTACAAGACAATTGAACTTTGACACCATCGATCTGTGCTCATAGTATAATTAATGCATATCGACAACAAAAAATGATGAAGAATTTTCGTGGGCTTGAAGGGAGGTGATTAAAGGAAAAGCCAAAGAAAAGGGAAAGAATCGAAGATCAACATTGCACACGCACATTACTTTTCTGACGTTTCCCTTCTCCTTCTCCTTCTTCTTCCTTCTTCTTTTGAATTTTTTATGGTAGGAGTACACGCATAGCTTAATCATGCCTTTTCTCTTTTTAGCCCACACTTTCACTTGTTCTAATCCTTTTTTATACTGTTAATCAAATCCCATCAACAACCTAAATAGATCATCTTTCTCTCTTAAATCAATTCCCTTGTGGCCTAATCCTTTCTTTAAAGTATTAATCAAATCACATCTTCTTTGTTATTTGTTGTAGCTAGCTAGTTTCTTAAAGTTGTTCTTCTGTTGCATAAAGTTTAGGAGCCACGAGTGCAATCATCGTGCAAATAAGCACCATGCACCCACTAAGAACATGCTCTCTCTCCCCTTTTGCTTTTCAAAACTAACGTAGACGGTTGAACAAACTAATTCCCCAAAAAAATAAGAAATTCGCAACGCCTAAAGCTGAGGGATGTTAATTAATTTGTATTTTTTTTATATTCGATAACATCTTTAAAGGATACTGTACGCTTTGAACTCCCTTTTGACGGCATGCCGAGAACTTTGAATTATACGTACATACAATCACATGGGACACTGAATTACAATGTATAATTTGTCTAAAGAAATCAAAGGTCCTTAGATGTTTCTCTTTAGTTTAACTGTGGAAAACGTCAAGAATACTTGCGCTACTCACCTTTTAATTATAAGTAAACATCTTGTCGAAATTATAAAGGAAATCCAACAATATAACCTTTTTTTCCCCTAACAATTATTCAGTAGTTTAAGAATGGGGGTGGGTATAATTTAGAAAACATAGATGAAACGGGGGTTGTGCTCTCAAAAATTTTCAAAAAAAAAAAACTTAATTTTAATTAATATAGAAGTACTTGATCCGAAAATACTCTTTATTATTGAATAAAAAAATCATTGGACAATGTCTCTACAGTGCTTAATGGTATTACAAATATCAGTCTATAGACAAATTATACCCACCCATTGGTAATTATCATGTTTTACATCGATAATACTTTTTATATCGCCTTAATATATTTAAAAAAACCTAATAAATTCTCCTTAATATCACCTTCAATGTTTAAACTCATAAAACAAAAAAAAGAAAAGAAAATAAACCTTCTTAATTACCAAGCCAACCTCTTAAGGTACACATTAAATATATTATAAGAATTACTTGGCATGCACAATATTTTACTCAATAAAAGAACACTAGACCACCATATTATTTGCTTGTAAATGACAATTTGGGGGTCACTATCCCTTTATATAGTGATATATTGTTTCTCTTTAATGAAGATATTTTATGATATGAAAAAATTTTTTTTGCAAAGGACATCCCAAATTGACAGAGATAAAATTAAAAATAGAAGTTGCTACAAAAATTTGCAAGGGACATCCCAAATTGATAGAGATAAAATTAAAAATAGAAGTTGCTACCTAGTTTTATAATAATTAAAAACCTTAATAGTTCTTCAAAGTTCTAGATAAGAGGTTGATAATAAAAATAAAAATAAAATCATCTTAAAACATTTTATCTAAGATAAGCTGTAATGAACTTATTTTTAAATGATAAAATACTTATTATGCTCTTGTTAAAATTTGCCTTAATCGATATATGTATCTATGGTAAAAAACCCTATTTCTAAGACAATAATTCGAGACATGGCCTAATCCTTATTTTTGAAATACAAATGTTTGAGCTAAAAGGATGGCAGACAACATATTGGGCATTGACCTGTTTTCTTTGATTATGTCTAAAATGATTAATTAGGTTGTGACCCACCTTTTTTAATTATGTTTGAAATGCTTAGTGACAACCACTCATGTTTAATGAGACTATAAGATTTCATTCCGATCCAATACTTATTTACTTATCATATCAAAAAGGCCATGAGTATAAAAATAGATTCTCGCTTAATCTTAATACGACATCCAAGAAAACACCTAATACGAGTTTACAATTCCTGGATCAAATCTCAATTATAAGAAAAATACAAACTAAATTAAATTCAAGAATGATAAAAAAATAATCAATATTTATATATGGCTCACTCACCTTTAATGCGACTTCTAAGGAAAAATCTACTTAGAATATACAATTCCTAGCTTATTTTAGGTAATGGGAAGAACACAACAAGAATAATAAGAATATGAAAACATGTACACTACATCAATATTTTAAAATATACAACAAGAACATATACACCACATCAACATTTTCAATACACCATTGTTTATACTTAATATAACTTCTAAGGAGAAACCTCAACAAATCTTAAGAAGATTTATGGTCCGAAGACAATTTGAGTTATGAAAATTATAAAGCCTATTTGAGTTATGAAATTATAAATCAATGGCATATCATAAATAAAAAACAACAAGAACAACTTATACATCGATCAAATACAATTTCATTAAGATTCAAAAATTAATTAACACATTAATAATTATTCAAGATAAATAAAAAAAATAAACCATATTAGGGTGGTTTAAAAATGACATTCGAAATTGATAAGAAAATGCTTGAAACAAGATGGGGTATCATTGACATATATCCTTCACGCATTAGTAGATTGAATTTTTAGGAAGGAGGCGAAGCATGTTCTTTACTCGTTGCCACTAATCGTAAAAAAACACAAAAAAAGTCAATTTTCTAGGTTGTGATGGTGGTTATGATTTATGAGGAGTTTTATGAATGTGATTAAATGTTTTTTAGTGATAATTTTGGGTGAAAAAGGGATGAATTTTGTGTTAGATTTGGTTGGAAATAGGTTGTGATTTCTGGGCTAATTTCGAGTGAGAATTCATGGTTTGACAGTAATGGGTTGTGGGTCTATGAATAGAAAGTATATGAGGGTAAAATGAAGGAGAAAGACTGTTGTTATGGATTTAAAAATAATTGATGGTTTGGTGGTTTTGCTGGTTTGGTTTCATTGAGAAAAAAGAGAGAAAGGATCATAACTATTTAGGTTCAAGAAAATATGCAAAGGTACCCTTAATTGTTTGAGAAAGAAAGGAGATTGAAATGAGGAAAAAAAAAGAGTCTACCATTAGGTGAAGATGGAGGTTAGTGGGTGCTAGGTTTTTACAGTAAAGAAAAAAAGAAAAGAAAAGAGGTTGCAATTGATAAAAGGTAGAAGCAAGTGGCATTTAGGTTTTTGCAACAGGGGAGATGGAAGAGAAGAGGAGAAATGCTATGGTTTTCTCATTTATTTTTTCATTTTTTTTTATAAAAAAGCTCAACATATTAAGGTGTTAAAAAACGACCTTCATAATCGATTAGAAATCATTAGAAATAAGACAAGTAAGTATTGATGTATATTTTTCACATATTGGAAGAATAGATTCCTAGGAAGTTAGTGACATGTGTTCTTCACACACAAAAATGGTCTAATTTTAAAGTTGTGATGCTTGTAATTTCTAAGGAGTTTTAAAACTGTGATTGACTTTTTTTTTTAACTAGGAGTTTTAGTGAAAAATGCTTGATTTTATTTTATATTTTGTTAGAAATAGGTTATAGTTTGTGGGTTGATTTTAGATTATAATTCATGATTTAAAAGTGAGGTCGTGGGTTTATGAATGATGGTTATGTGAGGGCAAGATAATGAAGTGAGGTTGTTAATTTAAAGATGAGAATGGTTGGTCTAGTTTGATATTGCTGCTAGTTTGGTTTCAATGAAAGGATTAGGGTTCTTAGAGTTAGAGAAACGATGGAGAGACCACTCTTATTTGTGTAAAGCAGAAAGGAGAAGGAGGATAGAGGATCAGGGTTCTTAGAGTTTGAGAAACGATGAAAAAATCACTTTTATTTGTGTAAAGCAAAAAGGAGATAAAAAAAAAGAGTAGGGGCAATAATTGACACGAGATAAAGGCTAATAGCCTTTAGTTTTTGATAACAGGGGTAGTGGAAGAGATACGAAAAAGTGCTAGGTTTTTCTCATTTATTTTTTTCCTTTTTTTCTTTTTTCTTATTTTTTTATGACTTATTTCTCTTTATATGTCTCTTAAAATTCTCTCCACTTTTTTTTCCTTTAGTTTCGCTTCTATGATTTTTTTTTGGGTGTTTTTCACTTGTTTTTCTATGATTTCTCTCGTTTATTTATAACTTGTTCTTAGTGGTTATCTTCAACCTATTCTAGTCTTTTATCTCGTTACCTTTTTTTTATTTTTCTCCAAATTCCCTAATCTTTTTTATTCTTTATCTTCTAAACTTTAAGTTACTTTAGAAAAGGACTTAAACTCTCATATTTATTTTGGTCTCTATTTCCTTATTTACTTGTCATTTTGATCATTATTACTTAATAATTTATTTATTTTTATTTTTTCTCAATTATTTTTGAAAATATATTTGGAAGATAGGGGTAAAGAATTGCTTATGACAAAAATCATATCTTATTTTAAATGTTATTGGTATATGGCTGACAACTTTCAATGAAATTTTGTTCGTTATTTAAAGTTATAAGCTGATTATCTAAATCTTTAAGGTTTAATAACCATCAAGACAACATTTAAGTCAACCTAAATATGTTTTAATTTTTTCAATGTAGTTGTTATTAAGACATAAAAATAGGCCAAAATTGAGCTAATGCAGTGGTTATTAAGACACATTATCGGTTTCTTAACTGCCTTACTGCCATATAATATGTATAATTGACATGTGTGCTAACCCTAATTAAAGGAACCAATAGGTGTTATCCATGATGAGCAAGATAAGATACTGAACTAATTTAAATACTTTTCATATAAATATGGTAGTTAGCAACTTGTGGAACAATTTGATCCATTTCAATTATGGAAATATTTGCCAACATATACTTATAAACTCTTGTAGATGTTTTTTGTCCAACCACTAAGCTATTATGAAAATTGACACTCTAATGATTTCATGACTAATCATTCACATGCATAAAAGTTGCATAAAACAACGTATTGATCTTTTATTAATTAGTTAGAATTGTTTTTGCTAGGATTACTGCTACTAGATTAACTTGGTTTCTTTTAACATTAAGAAAAACATTGATTATTTTAAGACTAATCACAACCAAAACTATAGGAAATAACACTAGCCCAAAGATACATACCATTGTCCATAATTTGTTAAGAACCTACTAGTGCTTATACTTTTCTCCTTGAACTTTTCATTGAACAAATCTTTTTATGCATTTTAATGCTAACTTCCATTGCATGTTTTTTTTTACTCCACCTTTATTCTCATTAGCATTAAAAAGATTTGAAATTATTTTGATTGTTTTGCCATACTAATAATGGTAATAAATTGTGTACATGAGTTTAGGCATTTGTAGAAACTATTAATACTCCTCATTGATGGGTACATTGTCAATTGTTCCCAACGTGAATAAATCCTAAAATCATTTAATAGCTCTAATGGTTAATATTTTAAAAAAATAGGTATTTTTAACACTTCAATTAATTTCTTGTATTTCTTTCAAAATACATGTTTGCTTAAATGTCTAGTTTTTCCCAACATATATGGAGTTTGTCAACTTCATTAATGAAAAATATTTATTTTAGATGAGGTAATGTATGATGAAATCCTTAGCTCAAATAATCCATTTTTTGTGGTTGTAATGATTCAGACTTTCGTTGGAATTGCTTTTGGATATATTTCATGATCTTGGTTGTTTTTTCATGCATTTATAAAATTTCATGACTAAATTATCAAGTGAAGGCTTGATACCTATCAGGTCCATCTAGTGATATTACAAGGAGATTTTCGAGAAGAAAATTATAGTCATTACATAAAGGTAAATTGACTAACATATTGGTCTTAAAAGAGTCCCTCACCATTTAGGTCAAGAAAATCTCATCAGCTACTAATTATGACCTCATCAACTTCTAATATGAGTTTAGGATTTTATAAGTTCTAGTCTAGGACAAGCTCATCGGGGCATCACTATTTTCCCATGCTAACCTAAGGCAATGTTTGTGTTTAAAAAGGTATTATGTAGTAGGTGGAAGGGCATAAATCTATATAAACCATCAAATCCAACATATCACATAATATAAGTAATAACATAAAAATAAATAGCATGACAAACATATCACTTTTAAACAAGCAAAAAAAGCCTAGCACTTACCAAATGTCCCTAATAGAGTCAATATTTTATCATATAAGATATCTCAAGTTGATTAGGATTGATAAGGGATAAATTAAAAAAGAAGAAGAAGTAATTATCAACTAATTTTATGATAACTAGAAACTCTAACTAGTTTTTAAAGGTTACAAGTAAGAAGATAGTTTTTAAAGGTTCCAAAAGTGAAAATATTATTGCTGGTGTAAAAAATAATGATAAGATCAAACCTAGATTTGACACGGCCACACCCTAAGAACTAGGATCTAAGATATAGTAGGGGCACTGTAACTTTTCATTATTCTTAATATTATCTATATAGTTATGAATAAATTTGAAAAATAATAATTATTGCTATAAAAAAAACTATAAATTTGATTTTTAGTGGTAAAATTAAAAATTATTATTATAATTAATATTATTTATATATTTATTAATAAATATGAAAATTATATATATATATATATATATATATATATATATATATATTTGATACAGAGCTTTGATATCTACATCATAAATTTTAATTCAAAATTTTATTACAAAATATTGTTTTTTAAGTAGTCTACCTTTCTAAAATGTTTACAACTCCTTAAATAAATCAAAAACCAACTTAAATAAACCTCAAAAACCTAAAAAAAGAAAAAAGAAAAAAAGTAATAAAAGTTCTAAAAAAATCAGAAAAAATATTATTACACTAATTATTTAATTTTCTAAACTAAACGGGGAAAAATAAAAATAATTAAGGAAAAATATTTTTTTATTAGAAACCTTACATATTAGTCTTCTAAGGTGGGGAAAAAAAACTCACTCTCAAGTTTAATTACTATTTCCATGATCTTATAGATATCTAATTAAGGCTCATCAACATATTTTCTTTTTTCTTTCAAGTTTAGACATCAACTTTAGTTCCTTCATCTTATATTTTATTTAAGAAATAATTATGGAGAAATCATTTTGTTTTCATTAGCTTCTAGGGTAATAAATTGTAAACCTCAAACTTGCTTTATTAATACATGTTATATCTATATAATCCTTCAATATATCTACCTTAGTGATAATTGTAGACTTGTAATCAAAAGAATCAATATAGTTTAAATCAATGTATTTTTTTATCATGTATCTTTGATATTTTCTTTGTACTCAATCTCTAAATTATTAATGAGGATACCATAGATAATATCATCACTACCATTATTAACGTTATATATAATATCATTATCAATATAATCATTATCAAAATAAAAATTATAAAATAGTAGATAATACCAGTCCATATTTGTCTTATCATAGACAAAATCATCAAAATCTCCATGATATTCATCCTAATCTAGAACTTGCATGATATAGTTATGCCTCCAAAACAGATTCTCAAAATTGTCCATGAATTTTTAATCACTATCCTCTAGTCTTCTCTTCTTCATCGTTATTAATTAACAGATAATTCTTTAACTTGTCTTTATAACTTTATTATCATTAATCAACAAGTCAATTTTACAATTTGTCTTTATATATCTTTATATATCTTTTATGATTGGTTCTTGAATGGCTCTTTGCTGAGGGAGAATATGATTAGTTCTTGAATGGCTCTTTGCTGAGGGAGAAACACCTCATCTCCTTTTACATGAGCACGCCATGTTCTTCTATTTCTTTTAGCCATGGTTATTCTAGCACATAAAAAGAAAATAATCATTGAGATCTTTGTGCTTTAATACCAATTGACATATAGCTCTGATATCAATTGACATAGATGAAAACAACACAAAAAAGACAATAAGAATAAACAATATAAAATTTTCCCGAATAGAATTACACCACAAACTTTAATTCAAAATTTTATTACTAAATATTTCTCTTTAAGTTGTTTGCATCTTTAAAATGTTTACAACTCTTTAAATAAATATAAAACCAATTTAAACAAATTAGAAAACCTGAAAATAAAAAAAGTAATAAAAATTATAAACAAATTAGGAAAACTAAAATTACCAAGCATATTATTTAATTTTCTATATTAAATATAAAAAATAAAAATATCTTATTTTTAAAACCTCATGCATCAACATTTTTAAATATTTTTTTTTATAAATTTTTGAATTAACGGGTTCAAAGTTTTCCTTTGAACCTAATTTTGATTAGTTGAAATGCTTTTAGTATTTTAGATAAAAAATAATCATAATGAACTAATAAGTAAAAAATTTGAGTTAAGTGAAATATTGATTATGTAAAACTAATTCGGGTAAAAGAAAAAAAAAATTCTTGTCAATTAAAGGAAGAAAAAGTTCCTGGTAATGTGAGCAATTAGCCCAATTGTCATTTTTTTCACGAGAATGATAACCACGTTACCTTGCCACTCCTTGAATTAGCTCGAGTCCTTGTTGTGGATAAACAATTCCCTGATTTTAAATATTTAAGACATTGTGAGTGGAAAATATTTTATATATTAATACAATATTTTTATTTTAATAACATCCTTATAATTTTAAAGGTCATGAAATTAATTAAAAAAATATATAAACTAATTTAAATATCTATATTAATAAAAAAAATAACTTTTTGAAAATTAATATAGCGATAATTAATATACATTCTATTACAAAGTACAACATGTATATGAAGTTACAACAAATAAATTAATTTATAGGTTTAAAATTAAATTAAAATTTTCATTATCACGATGATTTTGAAAGGATTAATGGAAAATCAAATTTTTATTTTTCAAATATAGTTATTTAATTATCTCCTATTTGATTCAATATTTTATGATAAATATATAATTATTTAATAAATTCAAAAAAGAAGTACATGTATTTTTTATATTTAAAATATCTCTTGCGGATTTATGGTGGTGCTTTATCAATTATGCTATTACATTAACAAATATCACCGAATAAAAAAAATGTTGAGGTAAATTTCTTTTCATTTAAAAGTTGTAAGACTGTAGTGAATAGTGAAACTTCTATGAAATTCATTTATTATTTGTTAACAAAAGGCAATGTTCACCATACCTGTTTCATAATCTTGCATCTAATTTGCTAACCGAAATGGTTTGATCATAGTCACAAAAAAGAAAGAAAGAAAGAAATGGTGAGTCCATAATCATAAACTTAATATTTTTAAAAGTGTAGTTGTGGTTATTTTTTAAAATATTTTTCTTAATATTTTTGAAAGTGTAGTTGTGGTTATTTTTTGAAATATTTTTCACTTAAAAATATATCAAAATAATATATTTTTTTAATTTTTAAAAAATTATTTTGACACCAACTTATCAAAATGATCTAAACACACAAAAAGAAAATCAATTTAAAGTAAAGAAAGAGAAAAAAATTTAAATTTTTTTTAAAATACTTTTAAAAAACAAAAATAAACAGAGTTTAATCATCTTTGCAAATTATCATATAATATGTTACTTTTGCATTAATCACTATATTAACTGTATAATTATATTCTTTGATTTGCAACTCGTGTTTCACATAAGATATTCATGACTTTTGTAACAGAGACACCTAGAGATAATTTATTCTACGATCAACTTTGAAAAAAAATAGCAATTCACATAATCACAAATAACTATTTCTCCACCATTAAAACACAAGTAGGTCATAATATATTAAATTGTAAATAATAAATGCACATTGACAATTAAGATAACACAATATTTTATTGAAAATTAATCTAACGATATATTTACTCATAATTATTATAACATATAATAATATTTAATTATATCTAATAATCTCATCAGCTCGTTCAACCCAAGGTTGAGCATGTAATATCCATGCATGTTTGAGGAGGAACAATATCTCTAACTTGTGAATGGACCTGGGTTGCTCGTGGACGGGTTTCGGATGCTCGTAAACAGATCAACATCCCTAACACTCCCACGTTAAGCAATCTTGTCTTCCACTAATGCTACTTTAAGACGCTAAACCCTCCAACCTCTTGAAGTCCACCACAACATAAATTAAGTGTGGTGTTGGTCACCTTTACGAATAGCTATTGTTGTTTTCTAAGCTTTTCATACTAAGTAATTAATTTTGATGCATACATTAATAAGTCATAATCCATAATAAAACTATTTTAGTATTTAATAAATGTAAAACAATATTGCATATCAATCGATAATGTAAAATATAAATGAGCCATTGCTATTTTTTAAGTATCAAGTTGTGTGGACTTCTCATGAAACGCAACCAGGTCGGTGTAATAAAATGACACGTAACAGATTTATACCATGTCATGTATGTATCTATATTAATTGTAGGTTGCCAATCCTTAAAAACATGATCTCTTCTAGCATTCCAGAGATCAAGGTAAGATGCATGAATTATCAACTAATTCCCCCATGCTTATCTCGACGATTAACGATGTGCAACTCCTTTTTAGTATCAACATAATGCGGTATATGTTGAGATAGTCTAAAGTGACATATTACCCGATCTGGACAATGCATCTCAACAATGTCAATGCAGTGCAAATGGACTTGTGCTAACCAAATGTCATATCCTTCGTGGCATATAGGCGAAACTGAAAGTATCAAGTTCTCCATATATGGAATCCATATAACCAATCAGAGCATATAAAATAGTCATTTCAAATAATCAATCGAACTAAATAATTAGCATTAAAATAATGAAAAATTACATACATTTGTAATATATACTTGATACGGTTGCTATGTGTCCAACTTATCTTGATAAAACTAGTGGACATGAATAAAATTTACTATGAAATTTCTAGTACGACACCATCTGACAAGACAAGTTACAAAGCCGATATATATTTTTACATTCAATTTATATAAGTAACATGTTGATTACAATAAATTATATTTTATTATTACCTAAAAGCAATGAAAAGTGGCACTTGAGTGACAATGTTAATCATATTATTACCTCAGCTTTTTGGACACCTAATATGAATATGCTCTTATGACTAGAGGTATAATAATGAACATTGTACCTAATATGAATTATGACTAGAGGTATAATAATGAACATTGAAAATTATAAGTTAATATTTAAAATGTTATTAATTTTAGTAATCAAATAATTTAAAATACATATACCTAAAAAATAGAAGACACCCAACAATTTATTTTCTCTTTTTTAGATATGTTTTGCATAGTTACCGATATAAATATGCAAAAATGACTCCTTCCCAGTTGTAATTTTGAATGAACTAAAAAAGTACAATGAAAGTGTTTAATATACCTCTAGGAATGAAATGTAGGTAATGAGGGTGATCGATGATGGATGGTTTAATTGAAAGATCCAACATCCGTTGCAAAAATGTGGTTGCTGCGGGTAGAGCTAGAAAGAGAGAAAAATGAGTATTTTAGATAGAAAAAGAAGTGTTTTAGGGTTGGTGGGGGTGATTTTGGTGGAGAAGAGAGAGATCTTGGCTAGTGGTGAGAGGGGTGAGAGGGGAGGAGGGAGGAAAGGAGAGAAAAAAAATGCTTGGTTTTTAATTTAAAACAAGTTGTATATGCCATCTGCGACTCATTCAATCAAGTATGCTAGTTTTTTAATTACTTTTGTAACTATGTTATTTTATTAATTTTTTAATATGTTAAAAAAAAAATCTCCTTAAAATACATTCGCAACAAAACAAGTTTTTAATCTATAAATAACACATTAATCAACTTGTTAAATTACATAATAACCTTTTGTTCTATAACTAATTAACACTCCTTTGTCTCTCCATGTGGCCTATAGCTTTTTTATTCTAAATTGATTTTGAATTCATGATTATTAAAAATATGAATTTTTTTTCAAAACCTCTTAGTTTCTGAAAATTAATTAAAATTTTATAGGGAGACAAAAAAAATTTTATTAAAAGAAATTTAAGCAAATACTTGAAAAATATAAATGCTCAAAACATATCTATATATACATGAGATTTTATACCTTACAACTTGCTAAAAGCATTGCAGAAAATACCTTAGTAATTTTTATATATATTTGAGGAAAAACACCTTGGTAACATTTAAAGGATTAGAATTGATAAAAAGAAAGCTGGCATGGCAAAATATTTTGAGAGGACAGAGAAAGACACGGTAATTATTACTTATTACGTAAGTACAGGAGGTGGTAAAGTACATATTATTATTATTATTATTATTATATACATTTCTTTTCTTCATTCGAATTACGATCTTGTCCCCTGTTTCCCATGAAGTGTATTATCACCCTTCATTAATTATGACATGTTCGGCAACGCCGCGTGGCTGGGTCTTTGAAAAAACGTTTTTTTTTAATTATTATTTTATTATACTAATATTAACAAATTTATTTTAATATATTTTTAAATAAAAAATAATTTAAAAAACAAGTTTAATGTTAATACTAAAAAAAACTTTAAGATCTTACCATTTAACTATATTTCTAAAAGTTTTCATGTTAATACTAAAAAAAAACTTTAAGATCTTGTTTGATATTACCATTTAACTATATTTCTAAAAGTTTTTAATTTTTTAGATTGATTTTTTAATATTTTTTTAATTGTTTAAATGTGTTAATATTAAAAATAAATTTTAAAAAATAAAAAATATTATTTTAATATATTTTTAAATAAAAATATTTTAATGAAAAACATCTACCGTATTATTAAAAATATCCGAAGTCAACGCAACCGAACTGTTAACTCATGTTTTAACTTCAAAAGAAAATATAAAAATCCAAGAAAAAACTTTGAAGAATTTAATACAGAAGGCAGCATTATAACTGTTCACTGCATTGCTTGAGGGCATTGTAAGTCAAAGCATCCAATGAGCCGCCCGCGTTAGTTGACTGTGCAAAAATAGGCAATGTTGCTTAGGCAATAATTCTTCACAGTATGATGGAAGACAAGCCAGTACGAAGTGTGCAATCTCCATAGTTCCTGCTAGATTTGCTACCCGCCGCCGTTCACCGCGGGCAGAGCAAATTTATTTTAGGGTAAAAAATATCTCAGTCTCGAGATATTAATTTAAATGATAATTTAAATAATATAAAAAATAAAAACATTAAAAAAGCTAATAAAAAAAATAAAAACATGAAAAGAACAAATATGAATCTATTTTAATTATTAAACAACATAATGCTAACCTAGAAAGCAAGCTTAAAAAAAATATCAAAGCAAAACTAAAAAATGAAAGAAAATATAAGCTTTTTTTAAAAAAATAAATAAACTCAGATAAATTTTTTAAATTTGATCTAATTTTTAAAATTTATAATTTAAATTAAGTTTCAATTAAGAAGCTTAACTCTTAATAAATTTAATTTTAACCAATGAAATCATTGAAAAATATTAATAAAAAAACTTGAAAAAGCCTAAAAAAATAGAAATAAAAAGAATGATGATAAAATTTAAGAGAAAAAACTTATGGAGAGTGAAATTAAAAAAATAAATTAAAATTGACTCAAAACAAAATAAATAGCAATTAAAAGAATGAGGACAAAATTTGAAAGATAAAAAACTCGTAGGGGGTGAAATTAAAAAAATATAATCTGATAGATTATTTATAGATTAAAAAATAATAGGAGGTAAGCCTGATAGAATCAAACTGAAAAAAATAAAAAAGTTTAAAAAATAAAAAAAATCAGCTTTAAAAAAAAGAAAAAAATCAAGCAATTTCAGGTGAATCTCCTAAACTTGGTTTAATATCTAAAACTTACAATTTATAAAATCCTAAACCTTGGTTCAATTAAGAATCTTAACTCTCAAAAAATTTAATTTTATGGAATAATAATAATAATAAAACTTACAAAAGAAAATAATAATAAAAATAATAAAGAAAAAATTTGATAGAAAAATACCCAAGTAGGACGAAATTTGTAAAACAGAAGAACAATTAAAAAAATAATCTCAAATAAAATAAATAGCAACTAAAAGCACGAGGATCAAATTTAAAAGATAAAAGAATTGTAGAGAATGAAATTGAAAAATATTTATAATTTCATAGATTATCTGTATATTTAAAAATGATATGGGGTGAAATTGATTTTTTTCTAATTTCATAGATTATTTATATATTAAAAAATAATAAAGGGTGAAATTAAAAAACATTTGTTATTTCATAGCTTATTTTAAAATAAAAAAATAGTTATCAAAATGATAGAAACCAAATGTGAAGGAAAAAGAAATTAAAGGGACTTCTATGAAATTTTACATGGATTGCACAAATTCAAGGTAGAAAGAGAAGGGAAAAAAAAGATTTTCAAAACTAAACTAGAAGCGCTTCTAACACTCGTATCACAACACCATGTAGAGAACATTGAGATCTTTTAAATACCTTCCTGGAAGGCTATATTTGATGGTTAAATAATCTTATATGCACCGCTTGAGTAGTGCAAGGGCCGCTCACACAATGATTTATGTATTATAAGTATCAATAATTTTTTTTAAATAATAATATTTAATATATGTCAATTACAACAATACCTTTAAACAACCTTAAAATCTACAATAAAATCAATATAAAATGATCAAAATATCATTATGAGAGAATTATATTGTTTTATTTTTAAAAGACGTAAAAGTAATTTAACTATTAAAAAAAAAAGGACAAAAACACATATGAGGCAACAAGTATAAGAGTTTTTTTTTAAGCCAAATTAATAGTTTTATTGTGCATAAAAATTAAAAATAACAAATATAACCCCATATAATATGTCAAAGACAATTGTGTAATGGTTAAAAAAAAAACAACTTACCCCAAAAGCTTAATTCATTGTGAGTAAATTCATAATTATACTATTATAATAAATAGTAATTCATGTCTTGATGCATGGTAATATCACGTAATATCACTAACAGTTTTAGTTTTTTATTTATTTATAATTTCTCATCCTCCATGAGTGGAAAATCTCTTTCCTTTATTCAAGAGAAGAAAAGAAAATAATTCAAGTTGTTTAAAAAAGAATGCTCCAACGGTTTAAGCTTATGTAATAAAAAATTAAAAAAAGAACATGTATGCCTAATCACGCACATTAAGAAGTTAATCCCCTTTCTTTTCCTTATGGCAAGCGCAAGAAAAAAAGAAAGGATCTTATGTCACTTCATGTGAGAAGAAACAAAGTGTAGACACACAGTAAACAAAAGTGTTGTCGTCATTACAATTGCAACTAATTTCTTGCTATCTTGTTAATTAATAATTGATATTCCACGTCACCACTTCCAACCAGGCATTGGCCCCACCTGGAAGAGAGAGTGTGTGCGTGGCCTTATAAGAGCATGAGAAAGAAAAGAAAGCACAGAAACTCTCTGCAACCAATTCTCAATCATCTCCTCCTATTCTCCTCCTTCATAGGCGTGGCTTTTGGCTTTCATTACTCTCTCTCTCTCTCTACTCTCTACTCTCTTCTCTCTTTAAGCCATCGAGCATACAACAATGAATATGTCTGCTTTGTTCGTTTGTCTTTTATATTTCACATAGTGAGAGAGCAAAAGGACCAGAGTTCCAGTCTGTTTTGTCTTGGTTTTCTCTTTCACATAATCATTCTGGCTTCCATTATCATCTCCTTTACTTTCTTTACCTCTCTCTCTCTCACCCAGCTTTTAACACTATTTGAAGCAGACAACAAAGATAAAACAATATCATTCAATTTGCTACTATTTCTTGCGTAGTACTACTGTACTTCAGACAACATTCTCTATAAAGATATAGCATGGATAGATGGGAGAAACCACGAAGAGATGATAGGTATAGACACCAAAGGCAGAACCCATCTTTCTCCTCTACTCTTCTTGATGTTATCTACCGTTCCATAGATGAGTCTGGCAATGGCAAAGGAGAAGAAGAGCAGCTGATTTTCTACAGAGAAACCATGAGAAAGAAACATGAGATCAATCATGGCTTTAAAGGTGAAGAAATGACAAGTTTGCAAAGAGCATGCATGATAGAGAAGTGGATGGAGAAGAAAATTAGCCATGAGAAGGTCTCCATTAGGAGAAAATCCATGGCTGATTTCGACAAGAAATCTCGAAAAGATTTAGATTCTGTGCTGTTAAATTCAAGCTCGAGTTCTTCAGAATCTAGCTGTGGTGGTGGTTTTTCATCCTCAGAATCCGAATCAATTTATGGTGTCAACTCATCAAGATCATCAACAACTTGTTACACCATGCAAAGGCCTAAGCCTGTCAGAACCAGCATTTGTGCTAGGCCAGAGAAATACCAAAGACGTGAAGATCTTCATCAAACCGATATGTTTCAACATCATGAGAGGAATTACGCACCAAACCAGAAGGCAAAACCTGAAGGCAGTTTTGTCAAGACAAAATCAAAGGCCTTAAAGATTTACGGTGATCTCAAGAAGGTCAAGCAGCCTATATCGCCTGGCCGCAGGCTTGCGAGCTTTCTTAACTCTCTTTTCACTACAGGCAATGCAAAGAAGGCCAAGATTACGACGCCGGGTGGAAGTTACGAAGAGCGGAAGTTAAAGTCCGAGCAAGCATCTACATGCTCTTCAGCCTCTTCATTTTCAAGGTCTTGCTTGAGCAAAACCCCTTCTTCAAGAGGTGGGAAATTGAGTAGCAACAATGGAGCCAAAAGGTCAGTGAGGCTCTATCCTGTTAGTGTGATTGTGGATGAAGATTGTAGGCCTTGTGGGCATAAAAATCTATATGGAAATGATCGTCAAGAGATGAGTAGTACTTTAGTGGCAGCTGCAGTTACAACTGCTACAAGCAACAATGTTCCCACAAGTGATGAAGAGCTTAAGTTGCATGTCATGAATGAAAACCGCCGAATCGAGGAAGTTGCAAGGGATCTCTTAAAGAACTATCAAAAGAAGAAGGAAGAGCAGTTTGTTCATATGAGTACTGATCTTTGCAATGACAATACTCATCAGGTGTGTAGTGAGGAAGAAGAATCTGATGACGATGATGATATGGCAAGTTGTGCAAGTTCTGATTTGTTTGAATTAGATAATCTTTCTGTTATTGGAATAGAGAGGTATAGAGAAGAATTGCCTGTGTATGAAACAACTCATCTGGGTACTAATCGAGCCATTGCTAATGGCTTATTCCTGTAATTCTAAAAAAAAAAAAAAAACTTTTTTAATGAATGGTGCGGGGGTTTACATCAAGGAATAAGATTTCCTCTTTGTTTTTCTTTTTATTATTAAAGAGAATCAAATTAGATAGATTTTCAAGGAGAAACTAAGATATAAATATGTGCACAAAAGACCGTGATCATTATATTCATATAAAGAGAGATGAAGAAAGTAAAGAAGGAAGTGGCTCCAGATTCTACAAGCTTGTTCCCACTTGAGATGGGAAAAATCAAACAAAAGGGTAAAGATGGCCAAGTCAAAAGCATAGGCAGATTTTCTAACCCTGTCATCCACTGCAGGGAGGAGGATCAGCAACCTATTTTCCCTCCTGAATATTAAGTGGGTCCTTTTATTCCCTTCAAAATAACACTACCTCACCCATTTCGTTATTAGCCATGATCCTCCATCCGTTAAAACTTGGATTATTTTCTACAAATTCTTGATCAAAACCCTAAAGGACTAAATAGGTAATCGAGGAAGGACTGTCCGTCTCCTGTGCATGCAACATAATATATATATCTATTGAGCTTTCCAGTTCAAAATAAAAAAAATGTTATGGGAGCTTTGATTTTCTATTGAGTTATTTCCATTCGAGTTAATGGCCGGGATGTAATTTTCCGGTGGAGGTAGTAGTTAACGGTACGGAGACTAAAAGACAAGGTAAATTGACGAAGTTAGTGGGGGGAAAAGAAGAGGAAGATCGATCCATGCATGGTCTCCAAAGATGTAGACATCGGATCTAATATTTGATCCTTTGAGCCTGGATGTCAATTTTGATTGCTTGTAAGCTAATAAGCATGGTTTTTTGACGTGTTTTTCTCCACAATTAGCTAAACGATGCAGCAGCAGCAGCAGCAGCCTCACAAATTTCATTTTCAAATCAGTCCATTTATGTGTTTTATTTAATATTTAGTCCTGTCTCCTGCTCATGATATATGGTAAAAGGAATAGTTTATAGACCCATGCTTTATTGCGGGGACCAAAATTTTTATAAACCTAAAAAATAATTATGAAATTATTTGATATTATTATTAAATTTAAATTTTGTTTTTCTTGAAGATAAGATTTTATATTAAAGTATCTATTATTATTTATTTAGCTAATGCAATGTTTTTAATTGTAATAATTAATTCTCTTTAAAGAAAAATATTTTATGGTTGTTAAAGAAATATTTTAAAAAAATCAAAATAGCATGTCAATCATGTGTGATTAGAAACTAAATAATAATAACAATAAATATGATAAAATCATGTTAAAAATATTTTTGAAATTTCTAAGAATAAAAAAACATTTTGAATCATATTTTCATGAATAATTTATTATTATTTTCATATCAAATATATAATAATGGAAAAAATATTAAAATTTAAATAAAAATTTATAATAGTATTAAAAATTATATCAAAACCAAAAAATAAGTGAATTTATTAAATTTTTGTATGATGGAAAAAACAAAACCACAGAAAATAAAATAAAAGAAAGATAAAGGCTAGCCCAGCAATTGACTTGCTAGTAGCAGGCTAGGCGTGCGGGAGCCTATCCTTTTTTTTTGAAAAACAAACATAAATGATAGGTGTTTGTACTTGCTACAAAGAAAATGGAGCACACCTCCGGCGACTCCACCTTGCAGCCTTTGAATTGCGATGCGCCTTAACCACTCAAGCTGAGATAATAGTTAGCAGACCTAATTTGGAGGTTGACATGTGAAGGGGTTAGGTCCCGGATCTTAGGTTTAAAAATATTAAAAGAATTAATTTAAAAAAATTAATATTTTATATAAAAAATTAAAAAATAATTTATATTAATATAGGCTATACATATTATAAGTAATGAAATTTAAAAAATTATTTTAAAATTTTTTTTTATATTGAAAAGATATTATGTTAATATGTTATTTTTTTAAATTGAAGTATTTAAATCAATAATATTTTTTTATCTCACATTGAAAAAATATAATTTTTTTTGTAAATATATATTATATATACCGAAAAGCTTTAATTCCCACATTGAAAAAATAAAATATTATTCTAATATTTATATAGTGAATTTTAAAAATGGTTAATAATTAACTAAAAAAATATATAAAAAAAAGCCTTTGGCTAGGAGAAAAAACACATTTAAAAAAAAAAGGGTCTTAATCGAGTTTTACCAGGTCGTCTAAGTTAAAAGCCAACCAAGCGGGTTAATTAACTAAAAATATATATATAAAAAAGCCTTTGGTTAGGAGAAAAAACACATTAAAAAAAAAAGGATCTTAATCGAGTTTTGCCAGGTCATCTAAGTTAAAAGCCAACCAAGCGGGTTAACCAAATGTTGCCAAATTTTTATCCATTTTGGTTTCTTTTTCTTACCGAGGCCTATCCAATCACTAAATTGATTTATTGGGTTAGTTTGGAGTTAATAATTATGATAGGGATACAAATTTGTTTCAAAACAATGAAAAAACTATATATTTTTTTTTTAATGTAACAATTAAACCAACCTTTAAAATTTTTAGTTTTTTATTAATACATGGGAGTTGCTTTTTCAATAAATGCATTTATGGATGCAAATGTTATTACATAAAGGAGTGAGGAAAAAATTAAGCCGAGTCCATGGATAACTCACATTTTCTTATTAGTATTGTATTTAAAACCACATATAATTCGTATAGAATATATCATTTTCTTCTAAAAGTTTAGAAAAATTGAATGGAAAAGAAGAAAACAAATCCTTCTTGTTTGCTTTCATTATGAAAAAAAATGTATCATGCTTGAAAGTATGATCTATAAGTGTAATATTTGGAGAAAATTAAAGACATGTAAAGAGTAAACATAATAAGTTATATAATTCAACATAAATAATATACACCATTATTAATTTTTGTTTTACTAGAGGTTAGAAAATATAAGAAATATGTTTTGTGAATAATAGGTGGCTTAACCAATGTTAGCAGCAATTCTTTATATTTATATAATTAAGGTGGTGTATAATAACAAGGATGCAATGCACAACATAAAATTACAACACTTTATATAGGATAAGTATATATACAAAGTAATTCCTATAATATACTTGACTTCTCAAGGTGAAGGTGGAGACTCCATGTCCAGCTTGGATTGAAGATGAATAAAGGTTGCATAAGGAAAAAATTTAATAAAAACATCAATTAGTTGGTTTTTAGAGGAGATAAATCATACTTAGAGCTCCTTTGTAGCAACTATATTATAAATAAAATGATAGTCAACCTTAATATACTTAGTCCAAGTATGAAAAATAGGATCCAAAGATAAATAGGTGGGATCTAAATTATCACACCATAATATAGTTATAGAAATAAAAGGAAGATGAAGTTCTAAAAGTATAGAGCGAATTCATATAATTTTGGCAATACCATTAGTTAAAACCTTGTATTTGACTTCGGTAAAAGAATGAACAACAATTCTTTGCTTGGTAGACTATCAGAAAACAAGAGTATTGCCTAAATAAATAAGATAACCATAAGTAAACTTATAATTATCAACACTATTAGCCCAATCACTATCAATAAAGCCATGAAGAGCAAAAGAAAAACTACTAGTGATGTGTACACCATGAGTAGCAATAACCTTTCGATAACACAAGATGCATTTGAAAATAGCCTAGTAAGCATCAATAAAAGCATGTATAAATTAATAAACCTTATTCATTGCATCATATATATTAGACATGTTGAAAGTAAGATACTAAATAACATTAATAATCCATCTATAAAGTGTAGAGATAAAGTATAAAGCACTAGACACCATAACAAATTAAAAAAAGAAGAAGAGAAGAAAAAAAGAAAGAGGAAAAGGAAGTATCAATAGGCTTACAAAAAGACATATAAGCTCCGTGAGAATGTTAAGAGCATACCTCTTTGAAATAAGCATGAGACCTGTAAAAATAGAGTTAACTTCAATTCCCAAGAAATGATATAAAGAGTCGATGTCATGTAGCTTGAATTATGAGCTTAGTAAAGAGATCAGATTTTTTTAGCAAACAAGTTACTCTTAGTATGCAAAAGATCATCAAAATACACAAATAAGTAGAAATATCACCATCCATAAAAAGAATGAATAAAGATATATCAAGTTTTGAAGAGGAGAAGAGATAATCACTTAAGTACTTTTACCATGCATGAAGAGCATGTTTCAAGCCATATAAAAACTTATAAAGGCAACAAATAAGGAAAGAAAGAGTAGAGTGAACAAATCCAGATGAGTGCTCTATACATACCTTTTTTTAAAGTATCATATTTAAGAAGATTTTATAAACATCAAGTTGATTAATTTGTCAACCTTGAGAAACAACAATGATAAGAACCAAATGAATAGTTGTTGGCTTAACTACTAGATTAAAAGTCCCTAAATAATCAATCTTGCCAACCTCGAGAAACAACAATGATAAGAACCAAATGAATAGTAGTTGGCTTAACTATTAGATTAAAAGTCCCTAAATAATCAATCATCTCCTGTTAGGTGAACCCTTTAACAACTAAACAAGTTATGTATCTCTCGACACTACCATTAGCTTGTATTTTAATTTTATACAGCCAATAACTATCAACAACATTCATAAATTAAAGAAAAGCAATTAAAATCAATGTACCATTAGAGTACAAAGCAAGGTTGTCAAAAATATTTTTTTGACATGACATGGAACATACAATATGAACTCGAATTGTAAAATCACAAGTAAAATATTTTAACTAAAAGTTGCAAGTAAAATATTTTAACTAAATTGTAAGATACAATCAAGTAGTAAATAATAATATAATACTTAAAATAAAAGTGAAATAAATAATACAAATGTCATGTACCCTGAATTCTTTATGTTATATTGCCATCCCACATCAAGTCTATTATAACTGGTACTTTTTTTAAATGCCATGTATCATGCAGTTCAAGAATTAATACATGCATCAATAATTACAAATATGCATGTTGTATCTTGCAGTTCAACAAATACGACCCTAAAGAAATGTAAAGAAAAGACAGTGTAAAGAAAATTATCACAAAATTATGAGCACTGATTGCACTTCTGCAGGTAACTTCTAATTCATAAATTCCATCCTTAGCTTTTGGTCAATTCTATACTATATCTCTCAAACCATGTAATCATTCCACATTTAAAATCCTAGTTTTAAAAAGCCTTTTCAGCATATCCCACAAAAATCCTAGTTTGTAAAGATATTCATTTCACACTTTCTTTTAGAAAATCCTCTAAAGATAACCCAGCAAGCAAGATCAAACACTTAAATTCCTTTAATTAAGTAACGAGAGAATGTCATTGCCAAGTGCTCCAGAGTTCTAGCAGGCCTAGAACATGATTTAGGATATCCCGGTGGCTAACATTTCTAGCATCAGTTATGTAATATATATTTTCATATTTGTATATATATTTGCATTTGCGTGCCAAATGAAGTCTTAGGATAGTCCACTAGCTCCAAAAGAATGATTTTGACAACTAGCTTTGTAACTGGTTGAAGGAATACAATGCTTTATGATGCTATGTTCTTCAGGCATTCCATATACACTTAGCCGGTCTAGAAGGCCAACTATATTTACACGAGATCCGAATACAAATGCTCTAGAATTCAATCAAGTGCATGGCTGACATATTCCAGTCTCAATAGAGTAGAAAATTGTAATATCATTTAGATACGAAGTTAGTATCACAATACATGTTGCAAATGTTGAAAGTGCAAAATCTACCATTACATTCTTTATCTTTTTATAGATTATGAAAATTGGGTTTAGAAATGACTCTTTCAAAAGGAAAGCAACTATCTACTGGTTATGCATGTATATTGTCCTACTAACGTTCATGACTAAAAAATCTAGTGGCTGCTCATCTTAATTCCTTGGAATTCCAGTAAAAAAGAAACATATTAGCCTAGAAAAAAGAGCAAATGTTCCTATATTTCTATTCTTGCTTCTATTCCAAGCAAAAAACCTAGGTTATAAACTCAAAGATTCTAACAAAACAAATAGACTCTTTACTCAAAACCTCTCCTACTTCTAAGTTAAAAATAGAAAGAATTGTTATGCAATCTAAGTTTCATAGGTTTCATGGTTTCTTAGTCATATGATTGTATGAAAGAAAAAAAACAACATTTTATAATTATCAAAAACCCAATTAAGAAAGACAATCATCATTATATTCATGATTTCTGATCCAGCCTGCTTTTGAACGCAACAATCAATGATCCAAGCAAAGTTCGTAGCTGTGCTTAAGGAAATGTTCACAATTAACGACCTATAACTATTGGATGATTATTTTGTTCTTCTTTATATCATGGATTTAACGAAACAGAAGCAAACTAATTAATAGTAGAAGATAAACATAGAATACCTAGAAGCAAACTAATTAATAATAGAACTATAGAAGAAAAACACAGATTCATAAAATACCCAAATAATTTTTTTCCTTTAATCACCACCATTAGATAGAAAAAACAAAGCTTGGGATTGGGAATAAATTCTTACCTTCATCTTGCTAAGAACACTTCGAATATGGGGAAAGTGATTTCTTAATCTGCTTGCGCAGGGGAAAAGGGAAACTAAAAAGCGAAAAGGGAAAGGGAGTTAGGGAGATAGGGATGAAGTGTGGTGTGTGGAAATATGGGGAAAGTGATTTCTTAATCTACTTGCGCAGGGGAAAAGGGAAACTAGAAAGAGAAAAGGGAAAAGGAGTCAGGGAGATAGGGATGAAGTGTGGTGTGTGGCTATGTACTGTGTGGAGTCAAAATGTGGAGTGGAGTGTTAGTCACAGGAGCAAAACGTAAGTGACATTATGGAAACGTTATATTTTTAATGATTTTTATGAGTTGACCCATTTTTAGACGAGTTTGACTGGGTTTGATCGATTTTACTGATTTTCAAGTTTTAACCCCGATTTCACATTTTTTATGTGTTTTAAATCATAAAATCGTTCGATTTTACAAGTTAAAACACATTTTTAACAACCATGGTATAGAGCTTGGATTTTCTCTTGCATGACTTGATGTCATGTCAGATAACAATTGATTTTCTAAAAATTAATTGGTTCCTTTTCATGTAAAGTAACACGTGAAGAAAAAAAGAGAGTGGTATTTGCTATTTTAAGCTTAGATGGAGAACCATAAAGTGTTATTGTGGAACCTGGGTAAGAGAAATCTAGCTAGACTCAAAACCTACTTTAAAAAAAAATTAGAGAGATCAACCACTAAATCAAAGCAAGGAGGTGATAGGTCATAGGTGGTTGGTGGAAAAAAACCCAAGGCTGAACCATGTCATTTAAGTACAAAAAAAGCTGGAGAACCATGTAGACATTAAAAGAAAGAACATGTACCTTGATAATGATCAGTAGGAGAGGAAGCACACAGAAATAGATTACTAGGGATATTGCTCACTGAAATAAATTGATTATGTAAAGCATGTGTAGATATTGGGTTGAGAGATGAAAAGAGGAAAGGTTTCAAAGTAGGAAGAAAAGTACTTATGGATGGTGTGGGCAATGTTGCTATCTATTCAAATTCTTCAATAAGAAAAATATTTTTATGAAACCTAATATGATAAGAAATGTATATTCGTTTAGAAAAAAAATCAAGACATTTATAACCCGAGTAAGAGGATCTATATTTAAGAGACAGACAAAGAGTAGAGCAAAAATCTAACTTATGAGCGTTATATGAATAAATGAAGGGAATACATATAAATAAAACTATAATTTGGTGTAGATTTAAAAAATAATAATAATTAAAAGGCATTTTATTATTTAACAAAGTGTTGGCATGCAATTTATTAAATAAATAGATGTTTTAACATAAGTTCAAAGTTTTAAGGGTAGTTTATATTGATCAAGATGGATAAGACCAATTTAAATAAAATGTTTTTGAAGATATTCAACTGTGCTATTTTGTTCATGATTACAAAGACAAATCAATCTATATTGAATACTAATAGTTTTAAAATATATTCTTAATTTTTTATACTCACCACCTTAGTTCATTGGTACATATTTAGTTTTAGTAAAATAATATCTTTCAACTTGAGCTTGAAATTGTTGAAAAACAATAAAAACATCAGACTTGGTAATTAAAGGGGGAAAAAACCAAATATATTTAGTATCAACATCCATAAAAATAATAAAATAGTGAAAATCATTAGAAAAAAACATAAGAAAATGTCCCCGAGAATCACTAAATACCTATTTAAGAGGATTAAAGGGTTTTGTGGCCTATAGGTTCTAAAGACAAACATGATGTTTTTCTTAAAGAACATGTTGAACAATTAAAAATAAAACGTTTTGAAGTATATGATACATTTTTATTTGACACTAAAAGACTTAAAATTCATGGACTAAAAAACACATGTAAACAAGAAAGTCTTGAGGTAAAGACATTATAAAAGACTCAAAGATAATATAAAGACCATCCTTACTCTAACTAGAAAAAAATACCTTTTGTAAAGACTTCCATATTAAAATTCTCCAGAGAGCTCGGTCTCCCTACAACAACTAATTCATCAAAGAAAGACTTTGTCTTCTGTAAATAAGCATTGATTGTATCATTGCCTTATCACATATCTTGAAAAGAACCATGGATTTGTATAATTCTAGAATTAAATAAAGAAGCAAGTGCCTTTTCGAGAGTGTACTATATACTATATGATGTTTGACAATCAACAACAAGGTGTAAGACTTTAGTAGATGGCGAGGATAAACTAACTCTCATGATTATATTATCTTGTTGTTTTCTTGGAAGAAAAGAGGGGTTGCTAATGGGGCAACCATATTTGTAGAGATGATATGAGAGGGAGGACACGGGAATGAGCTATCAATAAAAAAATA
This sequence comes from Populus euphratica, assembly GCF_000495115.2. Taxonomy (NCBI): domain Eukaryota; kingdom Viridiplantae; phylum Streptophyta; class Magnoliopsida; order Malpighiales; family Salicaceae; genus Populus; species Populus euphratica. Next base: position 685,759 of record NW_011499906.1, read on the forward strand.
AATCCTCGAAACTTATAGATAGGACCCTATATGCATCCATCATTATAGAAAATTGGTATTGGTTAACGTTAGATAGATAACTTGTTGTGTTTAAGAAAGAGAAGTGATGACTGCATCCTAGGAAGCCATTGAATTATAGTTTTTAGAATCAGTTAATATAAGAGAAATAGGGATTAATGCAGCGATAGTGAAAGAAAAGAAAACAAAAGTTTGTTTAACAATATAAAGGGAAGGGGAAGCCATCAGTGCAACAAAAACTAAAGAAGAAGCAATTAGCATAGCAGAGGGATTAGTAGAAGCCAAAATTTAATTGTTTATAGAAGTCATTTAGAGCAATAACACAAAAAAGGCTATAATATATAGTTAAAAAAATATATGAGAAATAGGTTTTGGGCATAATAGGTGGCTTATACATTTATATAATTAGAGTTGTGTATACAAAATAAATAGTAAATACATATATAAAGTACCTTTTATATATATGTCTTGTTTGGTGGGCCTTCTAAATGATTTCAATGAACATTTTTAGAGCACGTATTCTTATCAAAAATAGTTTGTTGATGTTGATTAATAAGTTATGAAACCACTGCTTTCGTTTTTAATATCATTCAAAGCAAGATGACAAGAGGGACTTAACATGACCACTAAATCATGAGAGTATGATATACTAATTAAGTTATCATAATTACATATTTTTAACTAGTAATCTAGCATTTTGTTTAATTTAAAACAGGATTTTAAATATTAACTTGGATTCTAGGGAAAGAAAGGTCAAAAGTCTTGTAGGTTTCAAAATGGCCTCTAGGGAAAGAAAGGTTATATCCTACGTGGTCAAAAGTCTTGTAGGTTTCAAAATGGCTATAGAATTGAAATTTTATTCGGGGGACCTATTCGATTGTGGGGTAGTACTTTTAGGTCACAAAATCAAAAGGTGGCATTTTGTCAAGGCTACTCACCATCCATCTACAAAACTATTGGCTTGAGAAATTATTTTACTTTCTTTTTTCTTTTCATGAAGTAATCAAATTCCATCCCATTGTTCTCAATATTTGATCCGTGGTGTGCCCTATAATTTTTAATTCAAATCACCAACAACTTGGGGTTTTCTTTTAGTAAATATTAATTAATTAATGGTCACAATTCAAGAATTCTAGTCACTGTCACGCCACTCAACTTCACGTTTTTTTATTTCTCTTTATTTTTAATTATCTACCTTCACTAAATAAAAACCCACACAAATAGGGTCGGGTGACCTTAGGCTGCATGCAGTGTACAACAAATAAGGCTCCAGACCTTAGATATTATTGTAGCTTATTAATGATAATCACATTTCCATGGGGTTGGTGAAGTGGGATGGTGGACAATAATGATGAATTAATGGGTTTAATAGGTGTAAGACCACCTACCATCATTATTGATAATTATTGTCTTTGCCCTAATCTTTATCAGACTATAATTTTTATAGAGGACAAAGATATATTTTCTTAAAACCACAATGAAGAACATACTTACTTATTAGAATTAATATATATGAAAGTTCGTGGAATATTCACATAAACCTTTTGTTATCCTTTTATGATTATTATTGTTATTATTATCATACCTTGGGATTAATACACTTTCATACAAATCTTGTAATAATAATCTATGCCAAGTGGAATTATCCACTAAATTATAGGGAATTTTCTCGTTTTTATTAGCAATACATTATCTTTAGAATCCCACTAAATTAACTAGTATAGGGAATTTTCTCATTTTTATTAGCAATACATTATCTTTAGAATTAAGTGTTTATTTGATATTATAGTAGCTTTTGATTTTTAGAGTGTTTTTTTAATTTTTTTTGTATGAAAAAACATCAAATTAATGTTTTTTATATGTTTTTCGATAGTTTTGAGATATTGAAGTGAAAAAATTCTGAAAAAAATTATTTTAATATATTTTCAATTGAAAAACATTATATATTATAATTTAAAATATAATTTGAGTATGAATGACTCGAACTTCAAATCACATTCTTATCTTAGTTTTTTTGGTGGCTTGCAAGTAAAAAAAAAGTTACTATTATAAACAAATGAAGTTCTTAGGTAATGATTTTATAATTGATTGTGCCATGTATAACAAGCTAAAACAATATTATAGCATATATCATATATTAAAAATTACATAACTATTTTTATGTTGTTTTTTGATCAAAAAAATTAATATATATGATTCATGATCAATGAATTATTGCAAAATTTGACATATATACAACATGAAATGAATTGTACCTAAATTAAAGAATGATTTAGAATATGCTTTTAAGAATGGAAACAAAATTTACCTTTTAAGTAATATGCATTTTTCAAATTCTATCAAATATAAGAAAATCAAGAAAAGAAGAGGGTATTTTTTTTTTCAAGCAAATGCTTTAGGTTATTTCTCTAAGAGGGCTAGTGGAGGTCGTGACCCTTATATTTTAAGAACATCCATAAGCTTTAAGTGTTTGTAAAAAAAATAATCTTTTTATATATAAAGACCATATAGGAATAAAATATATATTTTTATATATAAAGACCATATAGGAATAAGAAATTCACAACTTTGCTAATGATGGATCTTTTAGAGACCTAAGAAGATAGCAACCTCACCGATTTTTAAAATTTTAACTTACTATTTTTTTTTGAATTAATTAATAATACAATCAAAATTGATATGAACAAAATTGAGTGCTTATATAAGTTGCAACATTAGGCACTTAACTATGGTTTTGCCTTTCCAAATTTTGTTCAAAATCTACTATCAAACTTAGCCCCTCACCATCCAATCATTTTGATATATATATGTCATTTGTATACTTTTATGTGTGCATATGCTATTTTTATCCAAGTATAATTATCAGTCACGCAATAAAAAATCTATAGCTTTTCCATTGCTTAAAGTGATATTATTTGCATCTATTTTTGAAGAACGAAGGACAATTTCAAGCTTCGAGATGACTAAACATCACTACGAAGAGCCAAAAAGATATGCATTATAGCCAAGTTAAAATAATTCTTGTTTATCAATTATTTTCTCTTAGATATATGCTGATGTTTACTCTAGCTAGAAAAATATATATCATGCATCAGAATAAAAGAAAAATATATATCACGCATCAGAACAAATAGTTTCGACGCTTTGTTAATTAAACACCAACAAATCTATCTCTAATAAAAACAAAATGTTGTTATCAATAATTTTAATATAATATATATTTGTGGGCAAGCCTTGGAATGGCATATGATGGTCACCAACCATGCATGATTTACTAGTATATCTCATATCATTAAGGTCGCATGTAGCAAGTTTTATTATATGTGGCTATTTTGTTGCAGACAAATTTGGATTAGGGTGTAAGTGTATACCACAAATGAATTTATCATTGATCCAGCCAACTTTTTAGGTGTCTGGGTAGAAAAAGGTATGGTAGGTCAATGTAAAATCAATAATTTATAATGATGTAGAATATTTTGTCTCATGAAATGAGAGATTTGAGCCTTAAATTTGAGTTGTCTACATGTTAGCTAGATGCTTACTAGTCTTTCTTCTCTATTCTTCTAATAAACTATTTGTTGGTAATTAATTATGTAGTTCTGAAAGGTAATTGATAACTACGATGAAGGTTTTAAGTGATGAATTAGTTCTCAAATTCTATTGTTCGTTATGAAATCATTTTTCAATCTATATGAATATGAAAATTTTGCATAATATACTGTTGTGTCCCTATTTTCATATAGTTTCCAAGGTAACCATGATTTAGCTCCCCATTTTATTGGGTAATGCTAGAGAAAATTATATCAATTAGAGAGGTTACATAAGTTATTTTGACTATTTCTTAACAAAAGAGTGTCTTTTATATTGAAGTTTAGAATAAAATATTAATCATCATAACCTAAATTTTCACCTTTTTATTAGAAACATCATGAGTGTTTAAAACAATTTTTTTCATTAAAAGTAGAAATTTTCAATTAATTTCTCTTTAAAGGAAAAAGATCTTCAAATAAATTTTCATTAATGAAAAATGTATAATTAATTCTTTCCTAATTGATTTTGTTATTATATTTAGAAGGCAACATAATTAAAAAGAAAAGAGAGGAGGTTTTGTTGAGAAGAACCAAAAAAAAAACAAGAAGAAGAAGAAGAAAAGAAACACCATAGAAAGAGAGCCGACTATAAAGAAAAAAAGGAGAGAGATTGCCCCTTTAGGTTTTTCATAATTAAGAGAGTTACCCTCTCTCCCTCATGATTTCTCTAATATTTTTTTCATTAAGTTCATTGTTTCTACAGCACCAGACTCTTTCATTTTCCAACCCCCAAACCAAACAAATTTTATACACTAAAACATCATCTAAACAACCACCTTCCATCCTAAAATATTCAATTTGCAGCCACCACATAATAGCCTAAACAACCCAGTTGCAAAACCCCTATGAAAAAGTTGGAAACTTTGTGTGAACCAGAAACATTGTTCAGTTTTTAATTTATAATAGGAGTCATGCATCTCGGTTTTAGATGTTTTTTAGGTTGATGGAAAGCTAAGGCTTTTATAAAGAATTTAAAACTTAGTTATGTTGTTTGGAAGCCTAGGAAATAGCCAAAATAAAGAAATAAGAATTTGTCTAAAAGCTCATTGCAACTTAGATGTATTTTAGTTTTCAGCCTTTATTTGAAGTTACAAAATTCATAACAATGCAAACTTAGAGCATTGAAAAGTTTAGAAAAGGTTTAAAACTGTTTTAGAGGGTTTAACTCCAAACTATGTCATTTAAACATTCAGAATCAAGTTGGAATTTCCAGAAGAAACAACAACAGTGCTTCACTATAGCATCAATGTGCCACTATTTTTATTATTACCACTGTATGTTCTGATAGTTCCTAGCTTATCTTGAAATGTTGATCTCTAATCCTAAGTCATTTATTTATATGAAATATTAATATTTAAGACCAAATATTAGTTGTGTATGTGATTTTGGATATTTTGGTGATAAGTCATAATGATATGGGTTTGTATTATAATAAAAAATAAAAATATTTGTCCTTATCAAAGTATTTTTAAAAAAAAAAAAAACAAAGCACTACTTGATAATGGTTAGACAAGTCTTATTTTTACAGGGATCGAAGTCAACACCTTGTTGTTAAGCAAAAGAACAAGTCTCATTTTTAGAGGGTTAACAACAAAAATACTTTTGTGATTAACCAAGATAACAAGTCTCTTTTTAAAAGGGATCAATGTCAAGATTGTATTATTTGTAAATAATCAAATTAACCAAAAAACATTACTTGTGTATGTGATTTTGAATATTTTGGTGATAAGTCATAATGATATGGGTCTGTATTATAACAGAAAATAAAAATATTTATCCTTATCAAAGTAAATTTTTTCATAAAAAAATAAAGCTCCACTTGATAATGGTTTTGACAAATCTTATTTTTATAGGGATTGATGTCAAAATCTTCCAAAAAACAAGTCTCCTTTTTAAAGGGGTGGCGAGAAAATTATTTTTGTGAATAATTAAAATAACAAGTCTCCTTTTACCGCCTTTTTAAAGGGGCGGCGATAATTTTTTTTTATGAATAATTAAAATAACAAGTCTCCTTTTAAAAGGAACTAATGTCAAGATTTTATTATTTGTGAATAATCAAATTGACTACTTTTTTTATTTTTAGAGATTGGGGTCAATTTTTTCACAAAAAATTAGAAATTAAAATTAAAAACAAGCTAAAAAATAAGAATAATTAATGACAATCACAAATATAAATTTAGAGAAAAACATATAATAATGATAATTTTTGTAAAAAATAATATGATAAGGGTGATGTTGCTTTTTCTTTAGACATAACTAACTTTATAAATAAATATCTGAAACCAGTGCTAATATAAGCATTCTTAGTTTCCTTAAAATACTAGGTAATGACTCTAAATTTTTCATGATATATACTTTTCCACTTAATTTCAAGTCTTGGTTGGCATCAAGGTGCATGCCTTTTCCATTTATTTAACTTAACATTTTATAAATTTTATTATTGGTAACTTATTTATTAAAAGGTTACAAAGATTTTACAACAAATTAAATGATAATCCTCCTCATTACTTTATAACCAAAAAAGAAACCCAAAACTATAATCATTAAAACTAAAATCTTATTTCATAATAAAAGCATTAGATACATAATCTATTGTCATAGAACATGTTGCTAGCATATTTATGAACTAGATAGATAGGGTCAGGCTTAATACAAAGTCCGTGAAAAAGCCTAGACGTGTCAGATTATGAAGCCTAATGAAAACTATGATTATTTTTCAAGGATATTCTACACGTATTTTTTCTATAAATCTCTCGAAATTAGACTTGAAAGTAGTTGTTTTGACCATGATAAAAAAAAATACTTGACCATTGACTTGAGTTTAAATTTTTCAAGGATATTCTACACGTATGTTTTCTATAAATCTCTTGAAATTAGACTTGAAAGTAGTTGTTTTGACTATTTTGGTTATTTTTCTAGCTAATTTCGGATTTTAATTAGTTTTTCCTCTTACTTTGGACTCTTTGATTAGATTAGTTTTAAAACTTCTATGTAAATAGTTGGAGAGTTTCTTTTCTATTATCCAAACTTTTATAAAATATCATAAATTTTTCTCTAATTTCTCTACGTTGTTAGAGCATCTCCAAGGAAATAAGCTATTTGAAAGAGACAAATTGGTAATATGACTTTTTATATAATATAAATATAGCATTTTTTCATATATGCACTCTAATGATAAAAAATCATTTAGTAAAGTCAATTATATTTTAATATATTTGATATTGATAGATCTATTTATTAATAATAACTAACTAATACAACTCCAATCAAAACTCTTTTTTTTTGTATAAAAATATATTAAACAAATTTTTAACTCTTATAACCAATACATAGAAATAGCTCTTCAACTTGTAAATCTATTTTGGCTCTTCAATATAATTGTCCCATTGGAGTTATTAAAATGATGGATGAAAGCCAAAAAATTTTATCTTTTCCTTTTAGCTCTTCCCCTGAAGATATTTATAGAGTTGACTTTTAGAGCTTAAGAACTCTAGTCTTTAATTTTTATACATGTCATTTATAAATGTGTGTTTGCTAAAATAAATCTAGAAGTACATGTGTTAAAAATTTGAATCTTTTATGAGATTTTATTTATATAATTAAGATTGAATACAACCCAATTTTAGGGTGACATCTTTTTTTTTTTTTAATATCAAGATAATGATAAATTGAATTGATACTGAATAATCCAGGTTTATCGTAACATTCGTGACTCAAGTCATGGACATGATCACGATGTGCTAACAATGTGGGGCATTTATCTCTTTCCTTTCCATTTTCATTATTCTCTCCCATTGCTAGGCCTTTGTTGGACTCATGTTGGATTAAACTTGGACTAAATTGAAGAGTTATCAGAGAAATATGAACTATATTAAAAGAAGATGGCTTGGGTTCAAGTGGAATTAAAATTTGGACTCAATTGAGAAGTTTTAATAAATTCAAAAACTAAAATAAAAGAGAAGAAAAAGGTGTCATGTGAAGGACATGTGCCAACACATGGGAAGTGGCCACGATCTTTAAAAAAGTGTGTGAGACATCATACATTCTTTAAAAATAATTTTATTCAGTGTTATTGAATTCTCACCATTTCGTTTTGTCAAGACAATGCATTCATGAAATGGAGGTTTGGTGTGTTTCTAAAAATCATTTCTCTTTCTTTCTTTGATAGATAAAAAAATTCCTTCTTGTTTTGCTAAGGTTCAATTAAAGTCCTTTTAGTTCTATTTATTTGGAAAACAAAAGGTTAGAATATGTTTTTTGTAAAATTAAGTTTTAATATAAAACTGGATTTTTTTTTACACACTAATAACCCTATCTAAGTTAACTAAATCAGGATAATAAGTCAGATCTTAAACCGACAAGATATAAAAGTATCTAATATAAAAAAATAACAATGAAAAAACTTAAAGGATGAAAAAAGAAGCAAAGTGTGGATCCAAATTAGTTTTTAGTTAATTAATTAATAATGGTGTGTTATAGCTTTTTAATAGATAGGATAACTATAACAAAATATACTAATATTGGAATATGGGACCTCTTTATAGTTAGTTTTGCCCCCTTATTGCCGCACAAAAATTAACATGATTCATCACTTAATGCCTGTTCTTCCTACCACTTGACACATCACCTTTCATTAGTTAAAATTACTAAAATGCCACTGATGGTTATTTTGAAGTTTTCTTTAGGCATGGGCATGTGATTTTGGATATAGCTTAATGTTTTTCTCATCCTTGAATTTTTTATTTTATATTTACAAGGTTAATCTACTATATTTTTTTTAATCTTAATATCAACTATGTACTTTATATTTTGATATTTTTACTTTATATCTATAGTTAGTGTCATTAAGGTTTTAGCAGATTTTTTTCCTAGTATACATTTTGGTCCTTGGAATTATTGGAAATTCTATTTTGGTCTCATATGATATTTTTTACAAATAAGTCAATATTTGAAATCTTTATTAGCATATTTTATACTCGAATACAATGTAGTCCATAAATGATTTTTTTTTTAAATAAAGTTACGTCTTTATATGTCAAATCATAAACTTAGTTAAATTTTGTCAAATAGTTAAAAATATATTGATGAGTATGAATTAAGTGGATTTAAATAGTTGTGTTATTAAAAAAAATATTTCATATAATATCATATATCTATTGTTATAAAAAGGTTTTCATCTTTTTTAATCCATTTACTTGATTTAAACCTAAAATAAATTTGATATGGAATTCTTCTTTAATTATAATTTTATTATTAATTTAAATTGGTGTCCTTATTTAAATTCACTTAACCCTTACCTTATCTTCCAATACATTTAAATTATTTAACTAATTTTTGATAAGTTTATATTTGACATGCATGGACTTAATATAAAAACAAATCATCCAAGGACTAAATTGAATATGATTGTAAAATATGATGATAAACAAACTTTCAATTAAGGACATCATGATAAGAAAAAAATATAGGGACTAGAATAAATATACAAAAAAAATCTAAGGATCAAAATGCACATTAATAAAAAAATATGCCTTTGGATATGCCAGTTTTTAATAGTATTAATGATACTAACTGATAAAATGATGTAAAAATAACAAAATATAAAATACATAATTGATATTAAAAAAAATTAATAGTGATATAATAATAATAAGACCTTTAAAATACAAAACAAAGAATATAAAGAATATAAGGATGCAAAGAAATATCTACCTGTATAAGAGAGGCACGAAGACAACCTTTGTTAAAGTAACCTAAATAGAAGTAGCAATTTAATTCGAACATCACAGACACCAATCTATACCGCCTCAAATGGTTGGTTTTTTTTTTTTTAATAGTTACTATGTATGATTATATTTTTTAATACAATATAGTATCATACACAATATATATATATATATCACTATTTTATATTATATTAAAAAATAAATAATATTTAAATAATTTATATTTATATAGATATTTTAAACTCAATAAATAAGGTATTGATATTTAATTTTCTTTGCCCGTTAAATAATGATTATGACATGAACATAATAAAACTTGATATCCATTATTGTCGTTTAACCTATATAAGGATTATGTGGATGCGTGGCAGTAAATACTAGTTATGTAACCTCCACACTTTGTCTCAAGTAAAATATTTATATTTTTTATAAAAAAAATTATATATATAGGTTTTTTTTATGTATTTTTATAGTTACAACATTTTTAAAGAAAATAAAAAAGTTAACATATATATGTAATCAAATAAATCAAGAATTGTATGTGGTAATAAATTAAAAAATAATTAACGATAATTAAAAATAAAACTAGAAAAATTAAGAAACATGTATAGATTAAAATATTTAATCTCATAAGATAAGATATTTACTCGATTATGTTTACTGAATTATTTTTATTAAAATAATTTTATATTCAATCAAATAATAATAAAAATGGAAATACACTTTAAATAATTGAATAAAATAAAAAGAAAAGAATGCAATGTAAGGCTATATATATTAGAAATATTATTTGAAAATAAACCTTTTTATTTTCAAAAATAAATTTTATTCGTACAAAAGATAGAAAAAAAAGTTATAGATGAATTAGAAAAGGCATTTCAAAAATTAAATACAGACAAAATAAAAATCTATATCTGAAAAAGGTTAAATAAGCAATTTAAAAAAATCATACATGAGTAAAATTAATTGAAACATAAATTTAAAAACTATTTAAAAAATATATTAAAAAAGGTATTAAAAAACAAAATTAAAAAAAAAAACTAAAAGCATGAGTTATGGCTTAATTTGTCAAACCTGTCATCTTTGTCATTAACTCAACCAAATTAAACAATTGTTTTCTTTTAAATTAATAACTAACTAACTAACTATCTATATACATAAGGCAAAAAAGGAGCCTAGGTGCGGGGGTGGGGCTTTAAACCTAGTCCTATGAGTCAGAGATTTTATTATTTTACTTTTTAAAAGGGTGAATAATATTTTTTTGAAAAAAATGCAAGCGACACATCATTCGAGAACCCAAATTCTAGCCACTACTGTGGTGCCTGGAAAATCATGTCAATATCTCTTTTTCCATGAGAACCTATTAAGTCATTTCAACCCAAAAACATATGATTAATATCCCTTAAAATAATCATAAATCAATCCATTAACTCAAAATACTTAAAGAATTAATCCAGAAACTTGTAATTAAACCTAACTAGATTCATCTTTCTTGGGTTAGATTTTTTTTTTAAGTAATATTTAGACTTTAAACAATCAACATCAACCTCTTCTAATCTTATAGAACACGTGAATACCAAAAAAATTTATTGTGGTTGCAATAAATTGTTTAAATGACTTTCTCTGTTATTTTTGAAATCTAGAGACCCCTTTCTCTCAAACACGTGGTGGTTGCAATAAATTGTTTGAATGACTTTCTCTGTCATTTTTGAAATCTAGAGACCCCTTTCTCTCTCATCTCTCTAACCTAAAATTTTAAAATAATACAAATAATCTTTTATAAAAAGACTTACTTTTTAAAAACATAAGGGACCTAAATTGTATAATTTGGGTTATTTTTAAAATTTGAGTAGCCATGTGTATTTTTTATGAATTTTCTGCCACACCACTCAACACCTTCATTTTGGTTCCTTTTTTTTCAATTTTGTTATTACTTAAAAAATTAAAATTAATTAGCTTTCAATTAGGATTAAATTGCCCAAAATAAAACTTTAAATACCAAAATAAATTATTAAAAAATACACAATATGTCTAATGTGTTCCGTAAACGTGTGAATAGTGCCGATAAAAAAATCATACCTTTTCTTTTTAAAATTGACTTATTAGCAGTATTTTTTTAAAAAATAATTTTTCTTACTTCAAAATATTTTTTCATATTTTTAAATTACTTTATATATTAACATAAAAATAACTTTTTTAAAAATAAAAATTATTATTTTAATACATCTTTAAAAAAAAATATTTTAAAAAAAATCAACTACACAACACTCACTCCCAAAATGTGTCATCTCATAAAAGATGAGGCTATAAGAAAAATTTTGATGATCCCGAGAAGATTATCGTGGGAACTATTTTATCAGAGCTGCAGCTTTTCTTTTTATCTTTATCTTCAGAAAGAGGCCAAGGTGAGAAAATGACATTTGAACTGTCACTTGTGAACTGTCTACTGTTTCCTTCGTCAAGTCCTCTTCTTTGTGTACTTTATGCCATACATGGAAACTTTATTCTAATGGACAAGCTTTCACTGAAAATAATTTAATTTTCGAGCTTAAATGAAAACCATTCGTGTTTTTTTTCAAGGGCTCAGGTGGTCATCGTCTCAGCCGGCCGGCTACGGGTAATCGGCTTCGCTTCCAAACTCTTGCCAATGCGTGCATGAAGCGGCAGTAGAAGAATCCGCTGCCTGTGTATCTAAGTGGAATTAGAGCGATATCTCTCCTTTTAAACTATTATTATTGGGATCTTCTACGTTGTCTAAAAGTAATAAGAAGAAAATTAATGAATAAGTTAAAAAACTAATATGAAAAAATGAATTAACTACTAGATCATCGTTTTGAGATTTTCTTCCATTATATTTTATTTTAACCGAATAAACTAAAGTAATTGAGACTTGATCTATTTCGAACCTATCATGTATACAATCACTAGACCAAGTTAATCTATGTTATGTTTACAAATTTGATTTTTTGTTTTATTTTTCTTTATGCTACCTAGAGTAGGAGGTGGAGTAGATCTAGAAAATAATATTGCAATCTAACAGTAAGTAATAGAGGATATGCGATAAATTATTTTAAGGTTAAGGGATTGATTATTATCTTAATATATATCTTGAAATGTGTAGGTTTTAATCGTCTAAACTACTATATCTGGCAAGGATATGGGTTCAGGAAAGGATAAATTTGGCTAAATCCCAGATATATGTTACCCCCATCATAATAAATAAATAAATAAACACCCAGTGCTTAAATTAATAATTCATTTCTACCATCTAGGTGGTGGTTAAGTGGTAAGGAATATGTGCGAATCCTAATACGTAAACAAACACCCACAAGTTATAAATAAGTTTATGAAAACTACAAAAATGCACATTGGAAAGCTCTTCACTTACACACACACACCCCATCACCGATTCAAAAACTGCCCAATGCTCTTTTAGGAACTTTCGATCAACATCATCCATGTGAATTGGTCATGGCGAAATGAGAATAGTAAGTAGTACTAGACTAGGGTTGGCCTCCAGATTTCTCTTCCTTGACCATCAAAGAAAACGTCATTTAGAAAATTGCATGTCCATTTTGCTTCGTAAGCTTTTTAGAGAGGGTGATTTTGGTGGGAATAAGTTTGAGATTATTTGCTTTCTTTTCAACGCCTTGAAGCACTTTTCACATCACGTTTCCCACGTATGGATCAAGATTGGTTGGCATATTGGCTCCCATCAAATGATAATGATTGCATCCATAGATTAATTAGTATAATGAAACACCAAAAGCCTTACGATTAGGTTCGTTGATCAATTCCAAACTCACTTGAGATATGCATCCCATCCGCCTATTTCTCTGGCTAGCGATCGTTTCCACATGCGCTTTATCTTTTCAGTTAAGAACAAGATAAAATAAAAGGTGAGAGACCATGCCATGCTTTGGAGAATGCAAAAGGGTTCATTTTTACAGGTATATTAATTATAGGTGAGGGTTTCACATGGATATCCAGACAAGAAAACTCCTCATCACCACTATTTTGTTCAAAATATCTGTAGCACAACAATGTTGAATGAGGGCCGGAGTTTTCATGGGATGTTAAATCATGACCTATATTATTAAGAGTGGCAAAACTGTTTTACCTCCTGCTAGAACCATAATGGAGAAAAGGACGTATCGCAGAATTTGAAAATATGTCCCTTAGTTTGCAGTGAAAACCATTAGTAGTCTTATGGGCTGGCTAGTAATGATAGTGACTGAACTAGTTGTTGAACGCTCTAAGAAAATGCAACAACGGCATCTATGGATCCTCTCTCTCGCCCACCATATATGTATTGCATCAATCTCCTCCGGCCCTTTCAGTCTCTTTTCTTTCTTTCTTTTTTATTGGGTCATAAAGTTACATTAATGTTGATGTGAGAAACTGTAGCCGGTGGTCATGAAAGGCAGATTTTTCTTATGAAAGGAAACGAGTTCGGTGGCCGAAGAATTTGCTGGGATAATGACCTACAGAGATCAAACTTAACAAATGCATCTTATAGCTATATTGGCGTTATCTCAAGCCTAGCACCGATCTCTTGTCTTCATCGATAACTCGCAAAAACACCATCACTAACTGTCCGTGCTTAATTCACATGAACCTGAAAGAATGATAGCCACACCAAGTCAATGATCGTTTCTGATTATTTTGGAATTACCCATGAAAATATTTGTGGGAGTGATATTCATTACATTGCAGTTTATCAATAGGGTGGTGATACTGCTTCACGTACGTATTCGTTATTTAATTGAATTCATTTAGGGTAATACGAAAAGGTTTGTAAGTGGCAAAAAATTGTTGCCAACAAAATCACATTGCATGGGGCTAAATATTAACATAATTTACCAACTTATTTGCTGCTTAATTGAAAATTCGGCATGGGAATTTGTCGGCAAGAATTTTGACATTTATGGAAGAAAAAAAATAAATGGAAAGGAACATGCTTGAAGCTCTTTTACAAGATTAATACATACATACATACACACACACACACACACACACACACACACATATATATATATATATATATATAAAGCAAGTATGAGATTGGTTGAGCGTGGACGACAAGCACCTAAAAAATTTGTAGTTGAAATGTTCTTTGTACTGTTGCAAGAAAAAGCAAAAGAGATTTGTAGTGGAAATAATTTACGACACTACCTCCACCTCCACCGCCCCTCCCCCGACGAGGTCTTGATGGGGATAGACTAGAACTAGCATTAATTGATTGAACGCCTGAGTGGCTTGTATTTTTGACAAAATCTGAAAAGGACAAAATAAATATTATGCAAAAATGTGCTTCCAATAGTAACGGCGACGTTTAGTATATCAATTTCATTATCTTGGAGGGAATTAAATTAGGTACGAGTCTTTGTCGCATGGAGTGCTTGATATATGAAATCAAATTTGGTTTCTTGCTTACTCATGGTCGGTGATTGCTTAAACTACAGTTAATAAGATAACAGTGTAGTTTATAAAAAGAAAATGTTTTCTTGAGATGAGACTAAATCCCAAAAACTGAAATGGAGCAAATGAGAAAGAGATGGTTCTTATTGCTTTATCTAAAATAAATATTAAATTAATTTTGAGGGTAGTTTAACTAATCAGATTTTAAATTTATTTTTTAATAATTATAAATTTAAATTAATTTTTGGAGATCATTAAAGAATTATTTTGTTATTAATTTTAAAATTAATTAAAATATATTTAATTTTGTAATTAATTTTAAAATTAATTAAAATATATCCAACTAACTTGAATATTCATGGTAATAATAATAAAAAAAAACATATGCCACGCATATTCACGGAAGCTTGAATGATTTGTCAAATCGTCCTCTCTCTCACTCAACGATTTACTAAAGGTTAACACAGGGCACCTTATTATAATTTACCCTAATTTAGTAATTAGTCCTTGAAATTTTAATCTCATGTAATTAGTCACTGAAGAATGAAAAGTGGCAACAGTAGTCATTGAACATGTAAGACTCAGGTCATCTTTATATGCTTTTCAATTGAGATGTGAAGTGATTGAGACCACGGGAACTGGTGTTGATTGGACGCCGTTCAACGTCTATAGGACTTGTATTTTTGGATCAAGTCCGAATATGACAAAAAAGGAAAAATGTTCTTAAAATAAGAATATTGCGGCAGCTAATAAACCATAAAGATTCCAATTTTCATATCAAAAGTTGATGGCATTAAATGAAATAAAATTAATATGGACGAAATTAGGTAACAAATGAATGGGAACACAATCTCTTCTTTTTTCCTTTTCTTTTCAATTAATATAGATACCCAGTACTTATATATACACATCTAGGTTAATTTTACAAATTTTAAAATTAATAATTATATAAATTTTTAATAATTATTATATCAATAATTACAAAACTCAAACTTAAAATCATAAAACGATAAATTTTTTATCCTAAACTCTTACTACCTGCTACTATTTGTGGTTAAATGGAAACGCAATCTTAATTGTTGCAGACTTTGCTGCTTTGATCAACGCAGAAATTAACATTACAATTAACAAAATGTATTTGTAATTGAAAAATTATTGTAGCTACTGATCTGATCTAATAGTGTAAATGTATTTTTATCTCTTCATTTAGAAAAACTTTGAACTGTTTTTTAAAATATTAAAGTTTTTTTATGGTTTTCTTTATTTTTAAATTGATTGGAAACAAATAAATATTTTTTTTTTTGAAACAACCAGAATTTTCTTAAAACTAAAAAAATTCAAACATGACATTAAGAAGTATTTTTATAATGTGCTTTTATTTTTAGCTAAATATTAAAAATTATTATTACAATTTAAATTAAGTGGCAATTTGGTATTTTTCCAAATATAAACAATAATAAACAATTAAAATATATGGTAAAATAAAAAAAATACTCTTAAAATAAATAAATAAAATCAAGCCTAAGATTAAAGGGTGTTTTTGATTTTTTACAATGAATTTTTTGCAATTAAAAAGTCAGCTGAAGGGTGCTTTTATTTTTAGCTAAATATTAAAAAAAATAGATGTTTATATGGCACACCTAGAGCAAATGCAATGCCTTTTAATGTTCAAAAATATCTCTTTGTCATGTCATTGAAAGAACCTCCATATATTCTTTTTGTTGGCGCTACGCGTGTCTCTAATAATGATCTAATTTGTTATCGATGAATTTTTTTTTATCCTTTTATCTCTTCTTCCTTGAAAATTACAACTTGGTTTTTTTGGTTGTTTTTCAACTTTAGACCTTATTCTTTTTATTTTTATTTTTGGTCTTAGCATTTTCATAAAAAAATTATTTATTTTTAATTTCATCATTGAATTCTAATTTTTCAAACATTATATATTCTAATTTGATTCTTATTTTTTGAATTTTTTTATTTTTTGTCCTAATCCTTTATTAAAAATTTTATTGGTTTTCAATTTAATCATATAATTCAAATTGGTTCTATTATATTTGGTCCTTATTTTTTAAATTTTTTTTCATGGCTCTTTTATAAAACATTATCACTCAAACAAATTTGTTACAAATAAATAACAAGAAAAAATAAATTCAACTAAAAAATTCATGTGAAAAAAAATAAAGTTGCAATTGCTAGAAATTTAAAAATCCGATATATAAATCAACTAAAAATTGATCTCATGTAGAAAAAAAATCCTACAACAACATTTATACAATTATTAAGAACAAAAAAAATTCAAAACAAAATAAAAAAATATAATGAAAAAAAACTCAAAGAAAGAAGAAAAAAAATCTTATCTTAATATAGTTACAAGTGAAGCTAAGAAAAGAAAACAAATCATAAAGTATATTAATTAAAAAAACTAAGAAGAAAAAAGAAGGAGAAAAATACATACTTGAGCATGAAGGAGAAGAAAAAAAAAAGGAGTCAATAAGAAAAGAGAAGACATGAAATGGATATTGATGTTTTTTACACATGGGAAAGAAAAGAAGAAAGGAGCCTTATTTGTTGTGAAATGAGGATTACAGACTTTTAATTGGGGTATTTACCAACGGTTTTACCGATGGATAATTAAATATTAACATTTTAAAATATTTCATCGGTAATTTTGTTTGTAATATTTAATTGAAATTTTTAATTTAATAAATTTTTTTTTAAAACCATCAAATATCACAAACGGCTTTTTAATCCATAGGTGATTCCGTCTGTAACATTTAATTTAAATTTTCAATTTAATCAAAAAATTTTAGAAACCCGTCAAATAACACCGATGACTTTTTAATCCGTGAATGATTTTGTCTTTAAAATACAATAATTAACAGTGCAATTAGGGAGTGAATAGTTCTAGAGCTTTTAGAAAAATACCAACAAAATTTTTCATTGGTGATTCCATCTGTAATAAACATTATAAATAGTGTTAACATTTTACCAAACAAAGTTAGCGATGAATTTTACCAATGGAATAAATTTTATCGGTAATTCTATTAATAAAAAATGACACATCATTGTTTTTTTTGCTTTGTTTAAACTTTTTTTTTTTTCGTTGTAATTCCCTCCGTATATACAAAGGGTGTATCTTCATTGGTAAAATCCATCAGAAATATACCAATAGAAGTATTCTCTCAGTATTTTTTTTTATTTATCGATTTTCTGGTAATGAAAGTTATTATTCTTTTTAATTTCACCCTTTAATTACAATATTTTTTTCATTTTCATGTCAATTTTGATAGTATTTTTTTTTTACTAATTTGTTTTTCAATTTCACCCTTCAATTAAATATAAAATTTATTTTATATTTTAATTTTATTCTTTATTCTTTAATTTTATTTATTAAAATCTTTTTGTATAATTAAACTTTTTATTTCAATTTCATCATTTAATATAAGATTGATTGAAAATTGAATTTTATAATTTTTTTAAATTTTGTATTTTAAGTTTTATTATTAAAAATAACTCTAACTAACTTAGTTATAAATTTATCATGATAAATTTTTTATATTATCGTTTTACTTTATTTCAGAATATAAATATTATTTTTATAAAAAAAATTAATCCCGCAACAAAGTGTGGATACCGAGGCTTAGTAACAACTAATGGGAAAACAAAATGGTTGAACCGTTGCTTTTGCTGCCGCTTTTGCAAAATGAAAGGAAAGACCGAAATGTACACTGAGCCTCCAAATTACCGTAATGTTGATTGTTATGCAACTGGAAAATTCGAGCAAGAGGTTCAGGATCTAAGAAACTCATCCTCTGTTTATTTATTTTTATTTTCTTATACTTCAACTACAAATTTAAAATATTTGATTAGTTAATATACATATAGTGTAAAAATTATTTTTTAAAACCTTAATTAAAAAAAACTACAATTTATAGTTTTTCTTAAATTTACTTTTTTAAAGTATAATTGCAAAATTTATTTGTGGTTGGAAATCGTTTTTGCAAAAATTTAAATTTTATTTTGCTTTAAATTTTTTTTTTATGTGCTTATATTATTTTGATATATTGATATAAAAAAATTAAATTTAAATAAATTATTATTTTAATATATTTTCAAATAAAAATATTTTTAAAAATAACTATTATTAAAATACCAAAATAACTCCTGTAGCAAACCGAAATCTGTCTGTGTTTAAAAAGTCAGTCTAAGCTAAAACTTGGGTCGCTCTGTTAAATACCAACTTCCCAGGCTTTGTGATTGGGCTGGATGCAGGGCCTGTTGGAGGCCTATTTCAGGTTTTGAGATGTCTCCACTTAATCCATTAACGACAAAACATGGTGGTCTTTGTTGTAGGCTTTAACCAGTGCTCGGACTACGCGGCCCAGCCCAAATGAACGGAGTGGATGATATAGGCTATGATGGCCCAGGAATATAGGGCCTGATCAGTTGACTTTTGCTTTCACCAATACATACAACTGGACAGACAGCTGAACAATATCAATCTTCAATCCTAAGCAAAAGCTGAAGGAAGCGGAGAAAGAGAGCATCCGATATTTTACAGGCGAGGAGGCGCATTAGAACGATACAGACAGAGAGACACCATGAGTTTTCTTTTCGGAAAAAGGAAAACCCCATCTGGTAAGTACCTCTTCTTTCTTTACTCCCAATTTTCCCCTCAAGTAGTATTCACTTTGTTGAAATTCATGATCAATTGATTCATTAATCATGAATTGTGAAGAACTGTTGAGGGAAAACAAGAGGATGATGGATAAATCAATAAGAGAAATAGAGAGGGAAAGACAAGGACTGCAAACTCAAGAGAAGAAGCTCATTGTCGAGATCAAGAAAAATGCTAAACAAGGTCAAATGGTATTGTTCTTTTACTTGAGATATTGTGGGTTTATCGGCAGAGAAAAAGATTTTCCTCTTCTTTTATTCCATCTATTAATTGGGTTTTGTGGTCTACTTATTTGAAAGGGGGCTGTGAGAGTAATGGCAAAAGACCTGATTCGAACGCGGCATCAGATTGAAAAATTCTATAAGCTTAAATCGCAACTCCAGGGTGTAGCCTTAAGAATTCAGGTAATGTTTTTCTCTATTGTCTAACCATGTTGCTCATCATTGCAGATCCCAACTTTCGAACATCATACTATTTAGGTATAGTATCATGTTTTACGATTCAAGTTGGGGCATTTCTAGTCTATGTTTGAAGCTGTTTTTGTCGGTATTACTTCTTTCAAAAGATACTGACATTTCGGTGATAACTCATAAGATACCAATAAAAGCGTGTTCTTTCGTGCTTCGTTAGTGAATTCAGTTCATGGCTTGCGTTTTTGGAGGATACTGGAAATTTAAGATTTTTCTTTACTTGCAAAAGAATGAGTGTGTTACGTGTTTTAAATTCCCAAGGTATGCTCTATCTGCTGTTTGGTATGCTCACTCGATTCCTTGAGGTATAATTTTTGCCAATGTACAAGATTGGTCTACATACAACCGATAAACAGAAGCATGCGCATACTTTTGTTAATTAATATCACTTTAGGAACCATTTGACATTCAAAAGTGAATGTGTTTTTAACAGACATTGAAATCAACTCAAGCAATGGGGGAGGCCATGAAAGGTGTCACGAAGGCCATGGGTCAAATGAATAGGCAAATGAACTTGCCGTCATTGCAGAAGATAATGCAAGAGTTTGAGAGACAGAATGAGAAGATGGAAATGACATCTGAGGTGATGGGAGATGCTATTGACGATGCTTTGGAAGGGGATGAAGAAGAGGAAGAAACAGAAGATCTTGTGAATCAAGTACTTGATGAAATTGGAATTGGCATCAATAATGAGGTATATCCATTTCATCGATGCTCTTTTTTATGTCCTTTTAATCCATGGAATTTGGCTATTATAGGAAAAGGATTATCTTATGGTGCAATAATGCTGTGCCATCCATGGAGCAAAGTTGATCGCAAAAAGTAACAATTTTAATATTCTTGATATGCAGCTTGTGAATGCACCCTCAGCTGCTGTCTCTGTGCCAGCTGCAAAGAACAAGGTTGCACAAGCCGAATCCACTGGGAATCATGAAGACGGTGGGGGTGGGATAGACGATGATTTACAAGCACGATTAGATAATTTAAGAAAGATGTGATGTTGGAGAGGAAGAGAAAGAGAATGTTGGGATATATGAATGACTTGTTGGTCAATTGCATTATAGAGAACTGATATGAGGTTTTTAATTTATTTTTAACTATCATGTCTTATGCTTATATATATGTATATATTTGCATTTTGTGGTTTGTCCCTTAAAATGTGCTTAACTTTCATGTCTACCAACAAGCATTCAAGTATTGATTAGTTAATGATAATTTTGATGGAAAACCTTTGGAAGAAATCTTAAATGTAGAAGAGCTAATGATTTTGTGGTGTCGTGGCAGCTTTTGTAACCATGGAAGAACTAAAAACTCCCTTTTATCCTTAATGAGGTGGGAAACGTTGACAATTACATACTATTTCTTATGATCCAGAAAGGAAACTAGGCGTAGGTGAAAGCTGAGATGAGATCAAGTGTTTTCCTCTGTTGTCAATGAATCATTGGGACAGGAGAATCCAGCCACTGTACTGGTGTGCGACAGAGCGGACACTCAGAATGGGAGCAGAGCCGCATGTCTATACTAGAAGCGTGAAAGGAGAGCCACCACTCTGCGCACGCCTATACATGGCGGACAATCAGATTATGTACAGTTCTTATTTTCTGAGCCGAACTAGGTCTTTTACCAAGCCGAAAAGCATTTCTTAGCCATACAGCAAACAATTTTAAACAGTATAATCGGCACGACGGTTTCGCTTACGAGAGCTTACAAAAATCGATCCAGAGGCGGTTCCTATATTGTTAGCACCCAGTCATTTACTTCATGATCATTACTTTAAAAACAATGAAAATCATTTTAATATCATCATCAATATTATATACTTATGAAAAAAAATGTTATATATTTGTATGGTGAAGTCATTTCGGCTTACAAGATTTTAGAAATGGTCAATCCAGGTGAGGCATGCAGGGCCATGGCCCGCTAAGGAAAAAAAATTGTGCCCCTGCCCTGTAATAGATATCATTGACTTTCTTTAGCATATTAAATCATTTTTTTTTTTTTAAAAGAAAACAAAAACAAGACAAAAGGGCTCTGGTATTTCACCGGATTTGCGCAGTGAAAGCATTTTATTTTATTCTGTCCTTTAAGTTTTTTTTTTTTTTTCAGGCTGCTCCCTCATTTTTTTCTTTCTTTTAATGTAATTTTTAATGTTGCGTTGATTTGAAATTAATCTTGATAATTTATTTTTAAGCTTGTATATGAAACATGGCATTGTTTTGGGATTAGTCTAGATGATATGTTTTTATGCTATGTACAGGGGCTTTGTAGTCTTGGAGGCATATTTAGTTGCTTGGTTGATACTTCGTTTGGTAAAATAAATTCAATGTCATTGATTTTTTTTTTAAAAAAAATATAGCTTTGTGGACTGAATTTGAAGTTTAAATAAATGTTAAGTCTTTTTTGTTTGCTAACACCAATGATTTATTTGTACAATAAAGAGAGTTTTTTTTTTGTTACTCAATTTTTTTTTCTAATTTAATCATTTTGCATTGATTTTATTTAATACTTGACTTGATGATTTATTTTGGTTATCTATATATGAGGTTCTCGCAATATTGAGGTACAATTTCGATGCTCGGTTGATGTCTTGTTTGGCAAAATTAAAAAATCATGTTGATGTAAAACAATTAAGCATTGAGTGACCAAAATCAAAACTAAAACAACTATGATGGGCTAGGATAAACGGGCAGAAAAACTTGAGAGGCGTACGTGGAGGATGGTTTCTACGGTTTAATGGTGCGTGCGATTGCCTTCGATGGCGTAACATCATTATTTGAAATTGTGCTAGATACATCACAATAAGCTTTTCTCAATGATGTGGAAAGTGTTACTATTAGAAGTGCATAATGACCCTTTTTTCCTTTTCTTCTCTATCTTTTCTCCTTGAGACTCACACTTATGTTCCCAAAAAATGATGTCTTTTTTTTTTTCAATTTAATCCTTATTTGTTTTTCTATTTTTTTCTTTAGATCATTTTTTAAAATTATCTTTTTTAATTTCATTCTTTGACGTTGAGTTAGTTAGAAATAGGGCTTCATAATGTTTTTTTATATGGTTAATTTGGTTTCATAACCTGAATCACAAATTTGAAATGTTAACCCAAATTAACAATAATATTTTTTAGATCTTTTTATAACACTGATTTTCTTTTTTAATTTTATCTTTCAATATTGTATTTATTATAAATTGAGCTTCATGAGTTTTTTCATTTTCTTTTCCAGGGGATCATCACAATCTCCTGATCCAAGTCGCAGGTTTAGTGGGTAAGCCCAACCAACTTGAGTCTTTTTTGAGTTACTATTTTAGATTGATTTTTTTTTTTGTTACATCTTTTAACATTGGATTGGTTTAAGAATTGGGCTTCACATGATCTGGCTCATAAAGTTTGATGGCCTTACTTGGATTTACAATTTTTTTCTTTAGATATTTTTTAAAATTATCTTTTTTAATTTCATTCTTTGACGTTGAGTTAGTTAGAAATAGGGCTTCATAATGTTTTTTTATATGGTTAATTTGGTTTCATAACCTGAATCACAAATTTGAAATGTTAACCCAAATTAACAATAATATTTTTTAGATCTTTTTATAACACTGATTTTCTTTTTTAATTTTATCTTTCAATATTGTATTTATTATAAATTGAGCTTCATGAGTTTTTTCATTTTCTTTTCCAGGGGATCATCACAATCTCCTGATCCAAGTCGCAGGTTTAGTGGGTAAGCCCAACCAACTTGAGTCTTTTTTGAGTTACTATTTTAGATTGATTTTTTTTTTTGTTACATCTTTTAACATTGGATTGGTTTAAGAATTGGGCTTCACATGATCTGGCTCATAAAGTTTGATGGCCTTACTTGGATTTTTTTTTCTTTTTTTTAATTTCATCCTTCTACATCTGGATTGTTAAAAATTAGACGTCATAATATTTTTACATTTGAATTGTTAAAAATTAGACGTCATAATATTTTTTATTTGTTTTCTATGGGGTTATCTTTATAGAACGACCTAAATCGCAGGTTTGACATGCTAATTTGGGTTGCTTTTTTTATTGTTCTCTATTTATTTTTAACTTTATAATTTCTCACTCAGCCTCCTATCGCCTAGTAGTTAACATCTATAATTAAAAGGACTATGAAAATTCATACAACAAAATACTAAATATGAATATAAAGTATAAAAAGGTAAATAGAAACCATGACATGATTTAACACTAATAATACTTATATAGAAAGGCATCTTTGTAATATCACTTAAATGATAAAAAATGTTATTCATGCATCCTAGTTACTTTAAGTCTTTTAGGAACTGTGACATCTACGTAGATATGTCCATAATATTTGGGTTACTTGAATGATTTTCTTTAAGCAAGACCTTAATGACATCTCTCTCTTCTCCCATACATAAGAGGTCAGTAAGAATCATGTACCCTAATTGTAAACCCCTGCATAAATATAGGACCAAATATAGTATGGTCTCGAGGAGTAATAGAGAGGATGACCTTTATAAATAAATATTAAAGGCATTATTGAAGTTGAAATGGGAATTTTAAATTTTAGGTTAAAATTTGTAAGGTAAGTGGAACCGAAAAAGTTGTCAATTCCGTTCCGGTTGGCATTTTGTTTTTTTAATTGGAAGGATATATTTCAATATGTATGTATATGTCAGTGTGGGGGGGTATGTGTGTGTAATTCAAAATATTAATTCAACAAACATAATTTCAATTCAAATCCAAAGATAAATAACTTGAAATTATGCCATTCAAATTTTAAATATAAGTAAAAAAAATAGAAGTTCAATCAATGTGACCAAAATGACTTGACGAGTCCAAAAAAACCCAAAAAATTTGTAAAAATATTGTTTGATTAAAAAAAAATTCAAGACAATATTTTAAAAAAATATTAAAACGATAATATATTACATCGACTCAGGTCAACCTGGGTTAACCTTTCAAATTCATGACCCATGTCATGAGACCATGATATACTTAAATAATCAAAATAAATATGAAGCTTAATTACCAATAAATCCATTATTGAATGATAAAATTAGAAAAAACAAATCAATCTAAAAGAAAGATACAATAAAATGTTCTTAACAAAATTAAAAAAATTTCATTGTCAGTCTTGTTAGGCCTTTTTAAACTCTGATTGCCTTAAAATTCTAACTTATGATAACAGTCAAATTAAGAGATATAATTGACACCGTAAAATCAAATAATATTTTTTAAATAAACTAAAAAAACCATTATTTAAGTAGAATGAAACAACTAGAATGTTCCTGCTAAAATTTAGATAGAATTTATGGAATGGGCTAAAATTTTGAGCGAGATGAAATTTGTATCAATTTGTTCTAGTCTTTTTAACTGAAACGAGATATACTATCCATTCTAGATGAAATGAACAAAATTAATAACCTTGGAACCAGTAATGGATTTTGATGAATAGAAAAACTAGGAAAACTTAAAATAAAAGTGTTTAGAGAAAGAGAAAATAATTTAGAGAAATGATAAGAAAAATGAGGAATAAAAGTTAAAAAGTGAAGTACTTGAAAAAGTGTTGGTGCAAACCTCAATTAAAATTGATAATGTTATCGTGAAATTATAATAAGTTTATAGAGAAAATAAATAATGAAAAAGAAAAATAAATGATCTTGTCTTTGCCAAAATTTGGTCCTATTATAAGGTCAAAAATTGAAGAGGATCAAAGAAGAAGTTAATGGGATAAGTTAAGAGGTTTAGGTTATAAATGGCCAAATCTATCACACAGGATCTTTGCCTACTGTTGAACCGATATCTTGAGCTTCAAAGTGAGTTTTATATCGATTCTAGATGATTTGGTAAGTAGACATCTTTACCTTTCTAATAATATATAGTAGGCTCATTAATTCATCTAAACGAGAGAGAATGACATATTGAAAGTTGGGTCTGGAATCATCTTCAGGCTGTAATTCTATTATTTTCTAGTTTTACAATATCAAGAATAATTATTAATCCACTCATTGGATCTTACTATAATTTTATATAGAGCCTACTGACATATGATTATACCTCAGGTTAAAATTTCAAAGCAAACAAAGTTCCAAAAAGCCTTACACAAATGTCAAAAATTGGATTAAAATAAAGGAAAATAAAATATAAGCAAAGTACAGAGGTAAAATGGACTTTACCCAAAAGTCCAGCTCCTTTTTCTCTTTACATTATGGCATGAGCTACTGAAAAAAAGGAAAAGAGAAAAAAGAAAGATAAAAGCTAAGTTAAACACTAGAATCCTTGAGCAAGTATGAAATTGACATAGAAAGTGAGGGGATGATGGATTAACATGATCTACCATAAAATCTAGAGAGAAATCAAGTGAGAGATGGGAAGAAAAGAAAGAAACTCTAAGCCAAAATGGAAGGAAAAAGAGAGGTGGAAGATTTTTGACATGTTATGATTTGAAGCTCATTTTATCACCAAGTAAAGAGTTCTAGACTTGATTATACAAGCTTAAGTTAATACAAAAGAAATTAATGTTTAATTTCATGAATCTGAGTTAGGGTTTCTGAATGAAAATTAAGGAAAATATGAAATTGTGTTATATTATGGTAATAGGGATGTAACAAGATGATAATAGCTTGGATTGATGAATAATTGAAAAGGTAAATTGGGTGTTCTTTCATGGGTTATACTCGGCCATTAAAAGGAAACTTAAGAAGGTTTGGAAAGTAATTTTCTTGAGCTATTAGATGTAGTATTAATGATATAAATACTTGAGAATTGTTTATATTATGTTTGAGTTATGATTTGATACTAGGAAGGTTTAGGTATAATTAAAATTTATATGAAAGGGTAATTGTTTTTCAGTACTCTTCAAGTATTTAATAAAATGAGTGTAAGTGATTAGAGATAAGGATGTGTATGTATGTTGTTGTACATAAGATGTTGGCGAAATTAAAGACTAAGAAGTCATAAGTTTTGAGTAAACTTCTATAAGCATGTTATGAAAATTTAATAACAAGGGAGAAAAGATGTTATGACAGCCCTATATGGATGGAAAATAGCTATTACAGTAGCCTTATATGTGAAAAAATAAAGGCTCAAATGACAATCTAAGATGTGACAAAACAAAGTTTGTTTAGGCAGCCTATAAATATAGAAATTAGAACTTGAAAAAAATGAAATTTAAAGTAAGAATCTTCATAAAAGTTGTAGGCATGAATGTTAGCTTTCAAATAAAACTATTTTTGATCAATTTGAAACTATACAACTCCAAATATAGGCTAAAAACAAAGTAAGGATCTAAACTAAAATAAATCCGGACATATTTAGGATGCTACTGTAATTATTGGTTTTGTGCTTTAATATGATGGAATTCGAAGTAAGTTGCTTCATAAAAGTTGTAGGAATGGATGTTAGCTTTCAAATGAAACTATTCTTACTCAATTCAAAGCTATACAACCCCAAACATAACCTAAAGATTGAGAAAAGATCCAAACCAACATGATACTAGATAAATTTCCTTACATTACAGTAATGGGTTATTTTGGACTTGTAAATAGCTAAACTGGTTGTTTTATTCATGAAAATTATAACTATATATTGTATATTTTCAAAAAGACAATTCATTTTCAAAATCAAGTTCTACAACTTTAATTGTACCAAACAATATTCTAACTAAATCAACTATGATTTATAAATTTATAATGCTTGCTTGGAAGTATTGCTAATCGAGGGTCTTAATAGTTGAAACTATTAAAATGAGTATGAACATGAAAAAAAAAAAAGATGTGCATGTGTATTGAATTTTAGAAGCATAAGGGGAAAAAAATAAAAATATAGTGACACAATTGATGGATTAATTGACATCCATGTTGGATGACCAAATTGTTGGCAACCATAAGGAATCATCGAATTAATTGGCATCCTTGTAGAGTGGTTGAATTGTTAGCAACCGTTAGGGTTCGTTGGATTAATTGGCATTCATACGAGATGACTGGATTGTTAGCAACCATAAGAATTTGTTGCTAGAGTTATTGGAAACCGTAAGAGTTAGCCAAGGTGATTGGTTTCTATAATGGATGATTGGGGAAATATTTGGCTTTCACGAATAAATGGTTGGGAATACATAGATATTGTTGTTAATATTCATAATTAATTTAGTTATTTGACCTTAAATGAAAGGTTAAATATCTTTAGAAGTATAATTAAAAAGGATATAAAGTAAGCATTTTATGGGCATAGGTTTTGCAAAATGCTTGTACATGGACTAATGTTCACTATATTGAAGTCTACTACAAGTGTGAGGAATGCCATAAAAAAAAAGATTATAAGGTTAAAGATTTGATTTGGGGATGATTATAATGATAATTATAAGGTTAAAGATTTGATTTGGGGATTATGGTAGTACAAAATGGTATAAGAATGAGTTAGATCTATGAACTTAGGAAGTATAATGCTGAAGTACAAGATGTAGAAAAAAATAAAAATATTTGTATATTTTATGCATGATGTGAACGATAACTATTTAGTAGTTAAGAAATAAATGAGTTTGACACGTTAATAGTTGAAATGCATAATTTATATAAGATATTCTAATGGTCAATCATATCATGTTTTATAGATGGTTGAAAGAATCAGATTGGGCCAGAATAAATGTTATCTTTAATAGCCTAAAAAGGAATGTAGACATAATTTAAGGTTATTAAGATAATATATATATTTACCACCATCTAGAATCATTTTAACAATCCATTAATTTTCACTTTTAGGTTATTATTATTATTATAAAATGATTAATGGATTGTTAAAATGATTATATATGTTGGTAAATAAAAGGGCTAGGATGACAACTTAATTCAATCAGAAAATAGGATTCAAGATTAAAAAAAAAATGATTCAAGGTAGAGAAAGGGTGTTTAAGGTATGATTACTTGCATGAATTGTTATTAAAAAAATGACTAATATAATTTTAGTATGGATCAAAATAGCTTAGGAAACAAATCACCTAGTTAATCAGTATGGTAAGATAACTAAAGTATTGGCTAAAGTCATATGGAAATAAAGAGAATAGGAATTTCTAAAAAGGAACTTGCCTTTATCTTCATGTGTTATAAATAAAGAATAATTATATAGAATATGATAATATAGTAAGAAACTTTCTAGTAAGGTCTAAGGGATTACATTTATATTATGACTTTTTTAGAAGGCAAGTTTTGAAGTATGAATGTTTATAAAAGATGGTCAAAGATGAAAATGAATTGAACCTCAAAGATGTTCTTGTAGATTACTTCTTCTGTTGAAGTATATTAAACATCAAAGATGATGATCTTATAGATTACTTGTTGTCTTGAAGTATTTTATAGACTGATTTATAAAAAAAATATTAAAAAAATCTATTGATAGTATGCTATATGTCCTTGATGTTATGTTAATATTTGAAAGCTTTGTGATGTTAATTATTTGTCTTAGGTACATCTTAGACATACCAGTAACAATAACTTGTTATTATGACTCCTTCAATACTAAATAGTGATTATGAATATTATAATATCTTAGGTCTTTTGGATTATAAATAATAGAATTTATATTTTTATAAAATGCAATCTAAATGTTTCTTTTATTACATATGTAAAAGTTAACGTAAATTTTATTAATTGTTGATGCTTATAATTTCTAATGTGTAAAAGTCATTTTTCTTATTTCATTTGCAAATATCTTTAGTTCTAAAAGAACATATATACTTGAAAGATGATGAGAATTATGGTTGAGATAAAGCTCTGTTGATGACATATAATCTATGATAGTTGGATCAAGAATTGATTATTATTGTGTGTATCTAATTATAAATGTCAACACTTGGAAATGTTTTATTTTAAGGGAGACTTTGTTAAAATTTTGAAAAATATTTAGATAATCTTAATAAAGTATAACTATATTATTATAGATTATAAAATTTGAATCAAACTAGAAAAAAAAAATTCTAGATTTTTACATACTTGATTATTGGAAATAAGGATAAAGCATTTAAAAATCTAGGTCATTACACTAATAGTTAAGCTTAAGGATGAGAACCGGAACAAACTGCAAATATTGAAGGGTGGGATTCCTATAATGATGGAGAGGTTGCACTTTTATGCTTCTAACAAGTATTGATCATAATAGTCTTATTTAATGAAAAGGCTATCATGAGATAACATTAAAATCTAAACATACCTATCTTCTTACAAGTAGCTTACCTGGTACCATCAAAACCCATATATGTCTCCATTGCTTTAAATGACTCCTCATCTTCCTAAATCTCCTCCTTTTCCATCTCTTATTTAGCCTTTTTTTATGTAGGTGTTTTTTAATGGAGAATTTTCCTTGCTTCTCTTATAAAAACAGGACTACTTATGATTGTAAATCATAAAGCATTAAACATAGGTACAACAAAAAAAAGCAAAGATAAAAAAGAAAGAGTACAATTACATGCATGCTTCACTTATAATTCTTCAATAAATATCTCTCAACCAAGAGTATTATATTATACTAATAAGAGCTTTGCAAATTAGGGCTTTGCATAGTTAATTACATAATAGCTTTTTAGCACCAACAAAGCATGGTACAACGTTGTACTACCCTTGGGTGACTCGCAAAGACGTAGGACTTCTCCATGCCTCTCGTGAGATAGAAAGCAAAATGGTTTATGTGTATTTACCAACAACCCATTCTCCTCTCCAATTCTTGACAGAATTCCATTTTCCCTAAAAAATTCTCTTTAAAGGATTGTTAATATGTTTATAGAAAATATAGAGTCATGCCATCCCTTGAGATCCATCAGCACATCTCATTAACTTATAGAAATTTTTAAATATTAAGGGATGGATCTTCTCTAAAGCGTTTCATGGATTTTTCAAACATGCAACTATTTAAATGTAATTGGCTAAGAGTTAAGTTACATCTGAAAAATTCATCATGATTAAAATCATTAAAGGATATTTCATATCCATATTTGAATAGAAAAAGGGAAACCCCATTAATCATAATTTTCCCGATCTGGTCCAAGGCTCGAGTTTCGAGTTTTAACCGGGTAACCGGGTTGCCCAGATTAATCAAAACGTCATTTTAGCAAAAAATAAAAGTCAATGAGTTACAACTGAGTTTTGATCGGGTCTTGTTGGGTCAACCCATTGAGTCAACCAGGTCACACTAGGTTTTTCCTTTTCTTATTTTTTCTTTAAACCATTCCAGTTCAAGACCCGGGTCTTAAACCGGATTGGGTTTCCAAACAATATCATTAATGACACCTTAATTTTGAGTACTAATCCTCTCACGAGGGAAAGGAAGTCTTGCCGGGTACCCCGCCATTAATTTACCATTTACACCAACAATATCAAACTTAGTTACAATACTCGTGTGTAAGTTGTTTCATTGGTTCAAGGACTGTTGTCTAAAATGACTATTTTCTTCGAGGACCCCTTCCCCTGATATGAGAAGCACTAATTCTATCCTATTGGGCATCTCCGACATCATCTGGCTGGAAGCGTTGACTACAAGATGAGGAACCGCTCTTATAAAAAAAAACTAAAACCACCTAGATGTTATAAAATAAAATAGCAAAATAATAAGTAAAATTGGAAGATTTCTAACATAGAAACATCAATATCTTGTAATAATCTCTCATCGCCCAAACTGTACGAGTCATTCAACCTCCCTCTCCACGCTATTGAAGTACAAGATACCAAGTAATTAAAGATTAGATGATGTACAAGAGCGAGGAATAAAGGCAACGAAGACAGGTTTTTACAGCGGTGAATTGAACTCCTCTGAACGTTCAAGTATCGAGACACTTGTCAAATGCATGTTGTTGCCATGGAAACTCTACTCTTTCATGCATGCTGCAATGATAAATGAAGTCTTTATATGCACACAGCACACAACCATAAAAATCCAATCAAGAGAACTATTTCACCATAATAATTGTGCAGTGGTTCATGATAAAGAAGTTCACCATTACTACCCCTATGAGTAGGTTTGCAACCATACTTTCCACGACAGTATGACGAGTTCAAGATAAAACAACAATGACGAGTATAAATATCAAAGATCAGCAGGTATGAGTTACAATAGAATCATATGCAAAAAAAAAAACTACATGATTATCCCTTTTCATGCATTCATTAACATACGTCAAGTTATTACCTAGACTTGGTTTACAAAAACATACATGACAGCCTAAGCCCAAAAGCACACCAAAACAGCTTGTGAAAAGGGTCCGATCATTTGAAGTTTTGATCTACGACTGTCAGATAAATTATTACTAGCCACGATACTTGACCCACTCTTATTATGGATTTTGTAGTTGTCCCAAATTTTTCCCAACGAACTTTTCTAATTCAATCATCTCCAAGAATGCCGATGCACTTCTTTGAAATCTTGGCCGCATGTTTCATCTTCTCCACAGATGGCATTATTTGAAACTTCATGGTCACTCGCATCCCTGCATTTTTTTTTAAGACCGTCTATTGAAGAGTTGATGAGTTAGTAGTAGTCCAAACATACTCCCATCTACATGCTTGTTCCTAACTTATCTTACAAGAATCATGATATCAACGCCAGCCTCCATTGCTCAATACAAAGACAAGCCTAGGCTAAATTAAGCTTAAAGTTGGAACAATGATAGAGAACTCAAATTGAAAAGAATGAAGAAGAAAAAAATTAGACATGCAGTAACAAGGAAAAAAAAAAAGCGGAAGAATATGACCGAAGAGAAAGGACAAGTACTAAATTTACAAACTTAATAGGGGTAGCTACTAAATTTACTAAATTTACAAACTTAATAGGGGTAGCCGAAGAACATTCAAGATTTTTTATTCAAGGAGCGAGGAAAAACAAAACTCAAGCCATGGGAGTAAGGGAATGCTCCTACCTAGGAGGAAAGGAAGTTACAAATGCATTATATAAGTTTGGGTACACAATTAAAAATATCCTGTATATTTTAATACCGTACTCTGGTTACACCTCTGATGTTCTTATGTCTTCAATGGAGCTTTCTTCTCTCTGTCAGATATGCGAGCAGGATCTGTTGAATGTGATTTGAACCGACCCCTTCCTCCCTCTTCCTTTTCCTGGATAACAAAATACACAACTTTGAATTCTCCAAACATACAACTTTTGGTCATAAGAGACAAGAAAAGAGAAAATCCTGATGAAAAAAGCATTAAGCAGACACAAAACATCTTAAAGTCCTGATAAAAAATAAGCTGTGAATTCAATGTATAAAAATGGAATCGTGTAGCAGGGGCATTAGATTTAAGGTGAATTCTTAAGAGTGTGAAAGTTCCTGATCATAAAGGTTATTGACAGAGTAGTATCCGACAGGCATATAGAATCATGCAGTGAATATTTTTATGACCAAGATACCAATTAGAGGTTTGCCTAACCTTTCTCTTAACAATCTGGACCATATCCTCGTCATGGAGAGCATGACCAAGGCCACAGTGCTGTGGGAGGTGCCTTGCACTTGTACCCCACACTAGCACGTACTTCACATCCTTGATTAAATTTCTGTGTATGTGATTGCAGAAGTC
Source organism: Populus euphratica (assembly GCF_000495115.2). Taxonomy (NCBI): domain Eukaryota; kingdom Viridiplantae; phylum Streptophyta; class Magnoliopsida; order Malpighiales; family Salicaceae; genus Populus; species Populus euphratica. Next base: position 719,204 of record NW_011499906.1, read on the forward strand.
TTCAACCATGCACCCGCCTCTATCCTGTCATTCACAATGAGAACTAAATTAAGCAACACGAAGCTAGTGACTACAAATATAAAGCATAGATTACACGTGAGATGAATAGAAAAAAAATGATCAATTTGTCACATACAGTTGAAAGAACTACAGGATCAGTAAAATCAGGTTGCTGGCCTTGTGGTTTTGTGTAGACTCTCACGAGCCCCATTTCTTCCCACATTTTTGCAAGTAGTCTGTCAAAGTTGAGCTGTTCAGGAAACAAGAAATAAAACATATGATGCTTATCAAGCCACTCACAGATTGGAAACTAGCACATGATATTTTATTCATATCACCTTAGCCTTGGAATTGTTTTTGGATGTACATAGATGCCATGATAATGTGCTTTTGCAAAATGGTTGCAAGAAAAACATGCATCACATGCATGAAGTAAGATGCATTAGACAACAAAACTCATGACATTCAGCATCTTGTAGCAAAAAAGTGGAATTAAGATGAGTTGGGTTACTTTCTGCTGTTTGCCACAAGTTGTTTACAAAAAACAAGACCTTTATCCTCCCTCACACCCCCAAAGAAGAGAGAAAGGGAGAACCATATTTCTCTGAAGATCAAATAATAGAGAACCTGCCTTTAAATTGCAGCTAATGACAACAGAGTTTGGCTGGCGAGCTAACTTGTCCACATCATCAATACCTATAACATCTATCTTGTTATAGACATATATGCACTTCATGTATTTACGATTACCCTCGATCACATCTATAAGATCATCCACCGTTGCATCCTCGCGAAATAGGACCTACAAACAAATTCATCAGTAATAAGTGTCCTGGGTTTGGGGGCTAGTGAAAGATAGAGCAGATATACTGTGATTGCCATATTAAAAATTGCACAAGTGCAAACCATGCTGAGAAGGAAAGTCATCACAACATGGTTCTTCCCCATAAGTAATTGAATTCCAGCCACCTAACCCCGGCGCCCCCAC
>NW_011499906.1:720266-737554 GCF_000495115.2 Populus euphratica
AAACAAGTGATGACTAAGCATGAGGAAGCATGTCTATGAGCCTGTTTGGCCTCCGCTGTGTTGTGCTATAAAATTAAGCACATTAAACTATCTGATAATGAAATGATGGGTTGTGTTGTGTGTAAAATCACTTAACTGTATTGTAATCTGTTATTGTTTTAACTAAATTGCTATTAAGTACATAATTTTAAGTTTTTATCAAAGAAATTAAAATAAATTATTTAAAAACATGAAAATACTCTCTTTCTTAAAATCAAGTCATGAGTCATATGAGTAAAAAAATCGTATAATATTTTTTAAACACTAGCATAAAAATTATATATTAAGGTAAAATATACAACATTGGTATTTTTTTTAAGCTTCTTTAATGTTATTTTTGTCTTTCAAATAAAATAAACAACCTTCTATCTCAAAAGGCATCACTTCACATATTTTTTGAAGTAAAAACTAATATACTTTTAAACCTGTTTTAATAAAAATCACCTTCCAATATACTTTTAAACCTGTTTTAATAAAAATCACCTTCCACCCTCAATAGTTAAACAACTGAATTTTAAAATCCTTACCAAACATTTTTTTTGGTACTTTTAATTGCTTTGTATTAAAATAAAGCAATAAAAGCTAGAAAAGTAGAAGGCCAAACAGGCTCTAAAGCATACCACCAGAAAACACCCAAGTCAAAGATTAAACATAAACAGGCAGCAAAGAAAAACATTCAGCTCAAGAGGAAATCATTTTTTTTAAGTTTTCATTATCATTTATAGCGTTAAAGAAACAATCATTCTGTATTGCAGGCAATTGAAGTCATTAATTCCTTTATTATCAAAAGTGGTTAACACGAGTGTTTGTCACCTATAAGGAAAGCACTAATTTGTGGTTAACACAAGCAGAAAAAAGTAAAGGAATGGGCAAATGAACAAAATAGTAACTCCCAGTCGCCCATTTAAGTCTCTTTACTTCCACTATACTTATCAGTAAAAGCTGTTCTGTACCAAACAATTGCTAAGTCTAATCAACTATCAAACCAAAAACATGTATCCTATGACTTTGTTAACTGTGGGAAGAGAAAAACTATAAATGTCATATGCGAAATGTAGAAAGTACCTCTGCATTGTGAATTTTGTATTCGTGTAGAATCTGATAACAAAGCTTCTCGTCTACATGTGTTAGAGGCAGAGTGCTGTTGAAAGAGATGCCCCCTGTTTTTTTCTTCTTGAAATAAATCTGGCAGAGAAAAAGAAATGCAAATCCAAAATTAAACAAATCAAGATCCATAAATCCTAAGAGCTACTAAAAGAAAATAAGCACCTGTTTGACCTCTGCCACACAAAATCATACCTAACTCAAAATATAGTTTGACATCATGCAAAGTTTGACCTAGAGGAGGTTTCCTAATTATGCCAAAACACAGACAAGTAAAACAAACTAGTGGAGGCACCAACGCCACTTACAGAGAAAAAGGTGTATACATCATTTTCACTATGACTTTCAAGTTATTTCATATATTAACAAGCCAAGGTAACCATTTAGGTAAGTTATAGATAATTTAAATTAAAACTAAACATGTAAACTCACTCGAGGTGGTTTCTTGTTTAAGCGCAAACCCACCGCTTCTAGTTCCTTTGTTAATATCTGTCGATGACCCTCACTCTGCACCATTTAGCAAACAGATTAAATACTCAAAAAGTGTTTTTCCAGTTAAAAGAAGTGAACAATATATATCCACTCATCAGTGGGATCAACAGCCAAAACACTGAAAAGGCAGACACTTACTTTTGAGGCATCAAGAACCATCAACACTATGTCTGAAGACTTGGAAACAGCAATAACCTGCGGGGAAAAACACAATCTATTCAAAGTTTTCTTATTTCAATGTACCCAAACAAGAAAAGATATAAGAGAACCAAATTCAAACAAATGATCACCAAAGCACTCTATGAAGACAATCTATTTATTATTATTATTTTCTTTTTTGAACTTACATGGCATCTCACCTTCATCAACAGTCACATAGACATATGTTTGCAACCTATGAAAGGAGAAAAATAAGCAGGTCCTTCTTTTACCTGTCTCCCACGTCCCTTGCCTTCAGAAGCACCTTCAATAATCCCAGGAAGGTCAAGCAGCTGAATTTTGGTATCATTATAATGTATAATCCCAGGAATACAGGTAAGTGTTGTGAACTCATATGATGCAGCTTCTGAATGTGTGCCTGTCAACATTGTTAAAAGTGTCGACTTCCCCACACTGCAACCACAATAGGACAACTTCACTTTCTGGCATTGTCATATGTACATGTAAACATGTCTAGGTTATACTTAAGTGAAAATGTGCAAACCTACATACATATATCGCACTTTTGAGTTTGCTTACAAGCATGCATATGGAAATGAGAGCGGGCAGCAGATTTAAGGATACAGCAGAACAGTTTTCTCTTTAATTCTTTCGACATATGTGCACAAATTTTAAAAATAATAAAAAGGCAGCAGACCTGGGAAATCCAATAAGTGCAACACGTCCATGGCCAAATTTTGTAACTTCAAAACCATCTCCAGCTCCACTTGAACCCTGATTCAGAAACCATTAGAACGAAGCCCTGGACAGATGTAAAACAGTGGTCAACAAAGATGAAAAGGGACAGTGAAAATACAAACCAAATATCAATTCAAAGTCTATTGACAGCAAGAGAACAATCAGTTGAAAACAATTTGCTAACATTCGGTACGAAGACATCCAGGATTTATCAATCCCGAAATTAAAAAAAGAAAAGAAAAGAAAAGTTGAATTACTTTAGGAGGCTCCAATAATTGTGTCCTTAGCTTTGCTATCTTTGCCTTGAGCTGACCAAGATGATACTCTGTAATATGTATTACTCAAAACCAATAACAATACGAGCCCCATGAGATTTTTTTAAAATGAAATAAATATAAACAAAACCTGTGGCTTTATTTTTCTGGGTACGAGCCATCTCTGCTTCGATTTCTTTAATCCTCTCTATGATCCCCATTTTTGCTTAGTTGCCACGCACTTTATAGACTGAGAACTACCACAAAAGTTTCGATCTTTTTTCCGATTTCACAAACTCCCAGTTAATCAATAATAATAACAATCAATGCAATAAAAGAAACCAATTGGTACAGAAAGAATAGAATAAAAGGAGAAGATCTTTTATTTGCAAATATAACTGCGTGAGCTACAGAGAGAGAGATAGAGAGAGAGATGACTCCGTCGATGGGTGACTCACCGGAACAGGGTGGAGAAGATACGAGTGGCTAGATGGAAGTTGTGGAGGTATTTGGAGAAGGGCGCCAAGCGAAGAAGAAGAAACAGATAGGGCTTTATAGGATGACAAAGAGAGAGCTTTCCAGTCCTCGATGACTGTTTGTGAGCATGCCATTGTTTTTTAAAATAATTTTTAATATTTTTTTTATTTTTTAAAATTTATATTTCATATTATAATATTAAAATAATCTAATAATGCATAAAAAAAATAATTTAAAACTAAAGAAAAATATCAAGAAATTTTAAAAGATCTTAATTCAAAACCCACACAAATTCACCATTCCTTTTTTTTATTATTATTATTTTACTTTTTTATAAATCAAAGTTTTTAAATCGGTATGATGATTGTTTAATTCAAGACTAGATTTTAAGTTTTGATCGATTATTTATATTAATTTTAATTTTTTAGACTAAAATAATATTATTTTAATAAAAAAATAAAAATTAATAAATTATATTCAGTTTTTTAACCTGATTATCAAGCCATCCTATATTTAAACTTTTTATATTTTTTCTCAAACCTGGCTATAATTTCAAATGACTAAATTTTAAAACTATGCTGTAAATAAAAACACATTTTTATATTTTATTTTTTATTTTTTATTTGTACCTGCTTTCGCACGTCATATTGAAATAATACATTCACGTAGATATTTTGTAAAGACTTCTTTTAAACTTCCAACCCAACCGCACCTGGATTTTTGGATGTTTTCTACTAGGGGTTTGTAAGTAATTTTCTTTCCACAAGTGCCATTCAATAATATATGGCTTTGTTTTTAAGAATATTTTTTATTTAAAAACACATTAACATATTAAAACAATTTAAAAAATATTAATTTTAAACAAAAAAAATTCAAAACAATTTAAAAAATTTTTAATTTTAAACAAAAAAAATTAAGATTTTCAGGAAACAGTATTCCACCCTGAAAACTTCTGAAAACTTATATTTCAAACATGTTAAGATGTTATGACGCTGCTAGGTTTTACCCATCCCTTTTCCCATTTGCAACACAATGGAGATTAACAGGCGCAACGACACGACACAAGCCAACGCATCAGATGCAGCTTTCCATGTACCAATGTATAATAAAGTTTCCGATGAATTTGCGTTCTGCCGATGAGAAGATTCCACGCTTTTTTGTAAACAGGACGTCCTGAATAAAACTTCCCCGTGTTTATTTGTGCTCACAAGATAACATTTCTCCCTAGTTACAGAGACCAAAGATGACACGATTAACTATTTTTCTTTTTTTAACTAATTCACTCTGTTTTTTGGGGTCTATAATCGAAGGTATTTTCTAAATCCTGACTGCAGTAGTTAGTAGCTACTCAAACCCCACCAATAAAAGACACGGTAGAGGAAGTCCCAGTGGTGTCCCAATTGGCATGGGTTATCTGAATTTATACAGCTGAAATCTAGCAGATACAGTGCTACAAGAACCCCGTTTGTTTTTCATGTACAATTTTCCTAGCACTCCCGGCCACCTTGGTCAAGCTAAGATTTGGCGGAACCTGTGCTTGCTTCTCTGCGAGCTCTCTAACTTTTAACAAAATTGGTGTGGGAATGGGCATTGCACCGGTATTTTTCCGGGAATTCATCTGTATTGTTAACCATAGAAAACCATAAGGGTTAAGAGTCCATAGAAACGCGATCAATAACACTGTCATTCTTTTTCAAAGATGAAGTCAATAATCATGATTCTCAAGAGGATGGGAGGGGCGGATCAACAAGCAACGAGTCCTATAGGTGAAGAGAGAATAAAAAATAAGGGAAATTACTTACCCCAGTATCTGGAGGTGTCTGTGCAAAGCTGGCTTTCAGCAGATTCCTCCACTTGTCCTGAAAATTATATCCTTTCAGTCAAAATCATAGAATTGCATCTAAATAAAACACTAGATGCAAGGCAACTAGAACTCTTGGTGGAGAGGCAATTGTATGGAAATACAGAAACATGGACCAAATAACTACAGAGATACCTTGAGATCAACAGAGGTGCGGTATGAATAGGATGCAAATGCAAGTCGTTTGATCTCAGACCACCTTCCAGCTCCATACCTAGAGACACCCTCAACCAGCTTCATCACCTCAGAGAGAGTCCAAGCTCGATGATGTTTCCTTCTAATTCCACCTTTAGGTGTAGGAACAGTAACTACATTGTCATCTGAATCCTCATTTGAATTCATGCATTTCAGATCCATGTTATTTCCCAAGCCAACCGCACTCATCACTGAGAACTGCTTGTCTTTCTCTGGCACTCCTACAAACTGGGTAATAAAACACTGATCAATCAGCAATATAATCTTATCATGGAATGAGTCCACAAACATAAAAGTTATTACATAATCTTTCTCTTGCGATGTAGAAAACCAGTATGGATTTCAGCTGTCGTGGATGAAAGAAAATCACTAGAACAACAGCAGATTAAACAACAAACAATCCAGCAGAATATCACTCATTTGACTGACCACATTTGTCCATCTAAAATATTGACATAGCACCAAGAGAACTGCATTCCAAGATTATTATGTTTCATGTTAGTTCCAATTCAGTTAGCAAAACCTGAAATTAATCCCCGCGACAAGATCCACACCCTTTTCATGCCCACTCACCTCTTAAGTCCAGAAGGCAGTGACACGCATCTCCCCATTGACAAAAGCGACAGGCCTTAAAGAGCATTATAAAACCCCTTCATCCCTTTTCTCATTATATATCACCAATGGATACCACTCCTACCTTATGTTACACTTAATTATTAACAAAATTAACAAGACAGAATTTAATTGATCTTACCTGGTGATGAACATGTTCAGGGGTAGATCTGGCTTTCAAGACTCTGTTCTCATTCCCATCATCTGGTGGAAAACCATGATCATCAAGGGCTTTCTCTACCATTGCAGCTGCCATGCCCATGCTACTTGGATTGAATTTCTACAGAATGTCATTCATATTAAACCACGGTTGCATTCATGTTAAATAAATAAATAAAACCGACAGACAAATAAAATTAGTGAAAACAGAGGTAACAGCAGATTGACAAGTAACAACAGTATCAACCCAAAAATCATGCACACAGTTGTGTGTGTGCACAGAGATTCTCATTGACACCATGCTCGACACCGATCCCATAAACTTGCTCCGCTTAGAAGCTGCCACCAACAGTCAAATCAAAACTGCTTTGCTAAGTCAAAAATTGTTTTTGACACCCCAATCCAACAAAAGAAAGGAAAGAAGAAGAAAGAAATTACAACTCCAGCTCCACAGATATAAGCTTTGATTGCAGGCAAACCCACATAATACTTCAAATAAAATTCAGCGAGTAGTTCAAGCAGGAAACAAAGAAAATCAAGAACAATCATCTATTGGAGACAGCATCCAGAAAACCAAAAACAATTTTTTTTTAAAAAAAGTAAGTATCTATTCACATGCATGTTGATCAGGAACAATAGCTTACATACCAGAAGAGCCATGAAATTTTTCCTTGGACGGCTTCTTCGGACCCGAGAAACACATGGAACCTGAATCCCAGATCCTCCAAGGGAATCCAGCCGTGTGATAACAGTTCTTCCTCCTGAAGAAACATTTCTAACAAGCCTAACATGAGATTTTGGGGATATCAGTCTGTCATGTCCAGAATTTTTAGCCAAATTCAATAACCTTTCGTTGGACTCTTTGGACTCCACTTCTGAAAGTTCTTCAATATATCGTTTTGTGGGTTTCCGTACTCTTTTAGCAGCTCTCTGTTCTTTTTGATGATCATCACTTCCAGAATTGTCATCTAAGTTGTGATTTTCCAATCTTCTTTCAGGAACAACTTTATGATAATCCAGTTGGCCAACATGGCAAGCTGGTAAGCCTTTCTGGTTGACAATTGGTGGATCCTTAGCAAAGGAACCATACATACCATTACAGCCTTCTTCATTCCCTTTCTTAACAAATTTGTTATCTTTAATTATAAAAGAAGTTGTTGAAACATCACAAGAATTTGTCAACCCCATGGAAATCCTCCTCTTAAGCCATTGCTTATCTTTGACAGTAGTTTCTCGCCCAAATGTTGCTTTAAAAGTTTCATGAAGTTCTTTTATTGACAGATTATCTAGGCATATTTCCCCCTTCAATCTGGAAAAATCAGGTTTTGTAGTAATAGACAAAGGTGACTCACCAGCTACCAGTTCATCTGGAGGATGAGAGCACTCCCCAACACTCCCAGATTGATTCAAATGGCTTTCACACAAACTTGGTGCCAGTAAACGAACAGGTTCCTGCAAGGGAATTTCACATTGGAGTTTCTCATCAATATGGAGCAATTTATCATGCGGATCAGAACACTGGCTGTCTACAATCACATAAGCAGAAGAACAATCAGGAGATCCACATGCTATGTAGAGCCTCTCTTCCTCTTTCACCTTTTGCAACATCTCCTCAATGTACTACAAGAGATTTTGAAGGTCGAGATGGTCCAAGACATCAATGGTCCAAATTAATGTAGCAAAAAATTGTACAAGCAGAAAACAGCCAAAAAAGGAAAAAAGAGGACAGGGAAGAAGCACCTGATATACAAGAGTACTAATAAATAAAGAAAAACAAAGAGAAGGATGGAAGCTAACTGCTGAAAGAGTTTATATAAATTGTATACAAATGGACACCTGATTACAATATCACTATCTTGCCTAAAAGTATGCAGTGCATTCCAAACTCTGTAACCTAATGCAGATTTTCCAATCCAGACTATTTATTAGAGAGTGAATTTTGCTATCTAAGTTGATCCTTGTGATTTACATCTTTGGACAAACTCTTATAAATCTAACATAGATACAAGGGTTGTAACATTGTGATTTACAGTTAACATAGAACCATGCGACAGCTGAATACAAAAATGATGACTAGAGTAATTTCAAAAATTGAGAGTCAACATTACATAATTTACAGCACAGTTCCACCAATTATCAGGTAACTGAGAGAAAAATGGATTCAGTGCCACAAGCAGTAGCATTAGGAGAAGTGGAAGTACTAACAGGTATATGTAAAGGATGCAGACAATACCTCAAGCCTTCCATTCAATTTATCTGGATCAACTTTTTTGTTCTCGGGTTGTGACCAACCTGGCATATATTGTTCATTCAGATATAGAAGGAGAAGAAGAAACATACAAAAACTAAAAATTAAACAGAACAAAAATTAAGGTAAAAAAATGATTTGATCAGCCAGATGATGACACGGAACAAACTGAAAGGGATACCAGATCTTGATTGAAATGCCATGCAACAATGTACACTATTAGAGAGCAAAATTAAGTTAAAAAATCTGGCAAATGAAGTTCATTCAGATACAAAGAGAAGAATAAGAAACAGACAGAAAGTAAAATTAAACATCACCTAAATTCAAAGTAGAAAAATGATTTGATCACAAAAGATGATGACACAGAACAAAAAGAAAGGGATAAAAGATCTTGAATCTTCTTTTTTTATCAAAATGTAAGAATATATTAAAGATCAAAAGTAACAAAGCCGGGTGACCAGCAAGTCAAGAATACAAACATGTATAACCTAATGGGAACAGAATCCCAAGAAAAACTAAATAAACAAACATGTACAGATTATAATCAAATGAGGACATAGGGAACAAGTTCCCTAGACAAGAATGGAATGTAAAAGAGGCCATGCAACAATGTACTCTATCAGAGAACAAAAATTAAGTTCGAAATCTTTTCCTACAGATAATAGAAATAATAGTTGATTCTGAAAACTTGATGAGTCTCGAAAGAAGATTTGTGGTTAAAGAGATTTAAAAGGGTTGGCTCAGGGTATTTGGACAGATAAAGAAGATAACACAACCAAAACGAGAAAACCAAGGAAATAAGGCTTTTGACAAATGAAGGGTATGAAAACAGAGACACCCAAAAACATTAGCCCATTTATGACCGAGTATGGCCTCTGGTAAGGCTACATGCAATTTTTTGTTGGACCTTAAGTTTGAAAATGGAAATATAATACAAACTACAAAGTAGCAGTAGTAACAAAAAAAAAAAAACCTTCCAGTCTTTTTAACTGGGCCATCCCAGAGGAAGATCCTTCATTGGAAATGCACCCTACAGTCTGCCCAGGGTCTGCAACAACATGCATTCCACATCTGCTTGGGTCTGCAACAACATGCAGGCCACATCTGTCATCTATAAGCAGACTCTCAACCTCCATTAATTCATCATCTGTTGCAGGCACTAATCTCCCATCTCCTTCCACCTGTAAATTTGATAGACTTATCCATCACAAGTTCAAGATAATGACCCCAATAAAGAAAGCAACTTGAGACATAAATAATTAAAAACAAAGTTTGAGACCAAAACACATATATGATCAGCAATCATCATAGGTTTGACTTCCAGGAATAAAAGTTAATGGATATCACTTCTAGTTAATTTCATTACTGATTACTAAAAGAAGAAATAACAAAATCCTCCTAAATGATATAGCAGGAGAGCTACTGTGACCAGAGATCAATCACACAACTCGGTAAGTTCTTTACATCCACATCAACTAACATGTAATCAAGTCCTTGATACAATAACCACAGTTTCAAAATAACATCAACAGAAATGAAAAAGAAAGGACAAGGTTCACAATAAGCTGGACAGGCAAAATAGTAAACCATTCAGAACACAAAAAAAGTTTAAATCATCAAAATATGAGCAGAAGGATTGACAGTTGAAAATAGAAGGCTTAAAGCACACAATGGTGCTCAACATACAGTCTGGAAACCTGAGCAATGCCCCATGCCATTCAATTCTACAATGCAAAGATTGATTCTTGATTGTTCAGGTAAACAAGTGGGAGAGACAGATGGATATGAATCCCCAGAAGTAGCTTAGATATGGTGGCCAGCCATAACAAATAAACTAACCAAAACACCATTTATAGAATTATTAATCATCAAATTGGAGCTTCTACAAGCTTATGGGCAATGGGATTTACACAAGGCAGCCTGCATAGCCATTGTTTTCAAGCAAGTCATCACTATAAAATGTTTAAGAGTTACATCTACTTGCCAATATTGTGTGGTTGAAACTCTTGCAAAGGACATTCAAGAATGCACTGAGTGGTTACAAAATTCAGCTAATTAATGACCATGTGATCCAAGCAGCACCAGGGCTTCAAAATCATGAGTTTACACAGTGCAGCTTCTTTTTCTCATAAAGATTAATAATGCTGAAAAGCTTCTTTCAATTTCTTACTGTTCATTACTAATTTGAATCAGAATTACTATCACAAGCAACCTTAATTCCATGTTCATGCCCGAAAAAAGTCCAATTGTGCCTGCTTAATTTTACTATAACATTGAAGCCTCATCAATATTCTTCACTTCACATCAACAAAAAAAACCCAATAGTTTAAAACTATAAAACCCATAACTATAAGTCTACAACATAAACTGAAAACAAGAATCCAATATAGAAATTAAAGAAATTACCCGAACAAGCTTGTATACAACTGGGTCGGAAATCTGTTTGGGAGAAGACAGGGAAGAGGAACTTTTCCGAATCCCACACTCCTTATGCTTAGCTTCATCATTCCCCTCAACTCCAACCTCTGTTTCCATGGAAAATCCAGCACATGCAACTCAAATACAAAAACTGAAAACCCCAAACAAGAAAACAATAAACAAAAAAGACACAATAGATAGTTAATTCTTTTCCTCTCCAAATTTTAAACTTTATCCATCAAAACATAACGGAAACATAAAGACTAAATTAATTAAGCTTCCAAAAAAGATATTATCAGAATTCAAATAGTACCTAAATTCCACATGTGATCAATCAAAACCAATTTACTTCATGGTTTAGCAACCCTAATCAGAAAAAAAAAAAATGGCCCTTGGCAGCTTAATCGAGTGTAAATCAAGCTAAATTCAGAAAAGAAAAAAATTATGTTTTCTTTAATTATGTGCAAGAAAGCAACTGCAATGCGAAAATTTTGGATTTCTAAGCTCAATTGGAAATCACTTAAAACCAAGCATAATTTGGGAAACAAATTTGCATCAAATATTATATAAAATTAATGAAAAAAAGGGGGGAAATAGTGAGTTCGAAACTCACCATAGGAAAGACAGAGAAGCTAATTTCCGAGTTGACTCAGACACTGAGTTGTTGGGAAAACGAGTTTAAAGTGGAGATTGAGAGATGGTTTGGGCTCTCTTTTTTGGCTCGCTTTTACAGGACGCTGTGTACTCGGGGATACGATTCCGGATCCCAAAATCTCTTATCCATTAGAATTTATACAACACTTGGAGTCCCATAACGTGTGTCCTTTGTTTTCTATTTTTCTAATTTATTTATTTATTCATTTGACGTCACACCCTAACGTGAGTTTTGACGACAGAATAGTATTTTGTCATTGTTTTATAGAGAAATCACATAAATAATAAAGATAAAAATATATTTTAAAAAAATAAGAATAAAAATATAAAAATAAATTTATTTTTAAAATAAAAGGTATATATATATATATATATAGAGAGAGAGAGAGTATATGTTTTCAGAGACAATATTTTATTAGTTTGTATTCATTAAATATTCTTGTAAAAAACTCACAATTTCAAAATTATTTATATGAGACATGTAAACATAAAATTAATTATTATTATTATAGTTTAAAAACTCAACTTAGAAGTTGATACGTGACAAAGCCTAGGTCACTAGTCGGGCTTGCCCAAGTCAATATAACAATAAAAGTGATTATTATCATGATTTTAAACTCACGGTGACACAAGGCAAAGATTAGGTCACAAGCGGGGTTGATAGTTGACATGAGTCAATGCAAGAACAAAAATAATTATTTTCATAATTTTAAAGTTTGATTTGGAGGTCAATTTAGGATAAGACCTAAATCATATGTCAGGAAAGTCAATATAAAATAAAAGTGATTATCATCAAAGTTTTAAAACTTAATTCAGGGATCAAATTGGAACAAGGTTTAGGTCATAGATTAAGAGTATCAACCTAGGCTGACAAAAGTTAATATAAAGATAAAAGTTGTTATTATTATAGTTTTAAAACTCAACTCAATGGTCGATCAGGATAAGGCGCAGGTTATGAGCTGAGAGGGTCAAAACAGGTTGACCCAAGTTAAAGTATGGATAAAATTTATTATTACCATAATTTTAAAACTAGAATCAAATGTCGATCCAAGACAAAGTTCAGGTCACTGGTTAAAAGGGTCAACACAACTAACCCAAAAAAATTAAAAATAATCAAAGCAACCTTATTTTCATAAAACAAAAAAAAAATCATGAAAGTCTACGGGTTTTTAATCCTTATTTTATCCCAAGTTGACCAAGGTTTTTAATAGGGTTAAGTCAAGTCAATATTTCTTCTATTTTTTCTTAAACTATGACCAGTTCATGCCTTGGGTGAACCAGTCAAGTCAGTTCTAATTTTATAATTATAATATTATTAATTTTAACACTCAATATAAAGTAAAGTAAAAAAATATCTAATTATTTTTTAAAATATATAAGTTTAACAATGATAAATATTAAGGATAAAATAGATTTTTTTATAATTTATTATTTTTTATCGTCCGTGACCAGGTAGGATACAAAGACAATCATTTGTCTTGTACATCATTATCAAATACAATTTTATATATATCCTCTTATCTATTATATCACGAGACAATAACCAAATACTATCTAAGAGACCATACGATCACTAATTATATTTTATATCTTGTCTCTTATTTCCTTAGTCTCTATCTTTTATATCACGAGACAATAACCAAATACTACCTAAGAGACCATACGATCACTAATTATATTATAAATAGAAAGGTGTCTCTCGCTATGTTATAGGGTAACCCAATTGTTTTTATATAGTAAAGGAAAGTCAATATGATGCAAGCATTCTCAAAGAAGAAGAAAAAATTAAGACTCAAGTCATTGACTTAACCCGAGTCAATAAGCCCGTATAATATTGATAAAATAAAATGAAAAAAATACAAATAAAAAAAGTTTAAAAAATCAACTTGAATCCATCTAAGTTAGCATGCAAAATTTATGACTTGACCGTGACACCAAAGTAACCCTGTAGAAAGAAAATTGAAAACTTACTTATCAAACAATTCAATGTTAAAGGGTAAAACTAAAAAAAAATTAAAAAACAATGAAAAAACAAATGAACCTAGTAAAATTAGGCTAACGTGTTACCCTCGTAATCATAAGCATATAATTGAAATAATCTTATAGAAAGAAAAGTGAAAAAAAAATATGAAAATCAATTGCTAATAAATCAAACATAGAAGAATGAGACTGGAAAAAAAATAACAAATTTAATAGAAAAAAAAACCTAAAAAAATATTGACGGCAACTATAGAAAGAAAAGTGAAAAAAATATATGAAAATCAATTGCTAAGAAATCAAACATAGAAAAATGAGACTGGAAAAAGTAATAAATTTAATAGAAAAAAAACCTAAAAAAATATTGACGGCAATATGTGTTACTATTCAAAATTTGTGAGCTTAATCATGAACTTGGAACTAAACCCACTAAAAGTAAACCCTAAAAAATAATAAAGTAAAATTTTCAATCACAAAACACCAAGGTATGAAATTAAAGAGAAAAAAGACAGAAAAAAAAAGGAACCAAAACAAAGTAAAAGCAAATAAAAAAAAGCAAATAAAATTTAACATAAAAATAAATCAAATCAAATGTTGAGAATGGATTGCAATGATTAACTATGTATCATTTTTCTTAATATTTATACTATATTTGTTATCTAACAAATAAAAAATTTAGATATTCATAAACTATTAATTGATTTTGAATATTCATATGGGCATTAATCATCTGACTATTATTTATTATTCAATAAAAATTAACATAATATATATATATATATTATATTTGAAGTGCGTGCACATGTATTAAATTATAATTTTATATCAATATTAAGATATGTAAATGCATATTGCATTAAAAAATAAAAATATTTAACAAATATATCTATATAATATAAATATATATTTCATATTAATTTTGTGCAGGTTTCAGGTCAATTATGGTAATATACATACCATATCCATTACTTATTGAGTAAAGTAACCATTCAAAAAATATTGACTCATTCAAGTGTCTGTATTAATCAAGTTCATATTAAATTATAATATCTAATATTGAGGTACTAAAGTATTTGTCTACATGGATATTTATTATCTGGTAATTATTTATTATTAAATAAAAATAAATTAACTAATATATAAATCCAAAGTGTTTTTTTTTTGTGTGTCTGTTTCAAAGTATTAATCTATAAAATAATAAATAGTATGCACATATATGTGTTTTATATCAATATAAAGATATGTATTTATCACATTGTATTTAAAAAATATAAATGTTAAAAAATATATTTGTGTAATATAAATATACAATTTTAGGTTATGTTCGTGCAGGTTATAGGTATGTTTAGATAATATTTATACTTTATTCATTTCTTATCAAAAAAGATTTATTCAAAAAACATCAATCCATTCGGAGTGAAGCAAATTGGGTCGAGGCATCAACCATTGAATTTATATTGAATTGCAATCCATAGTATTGAGGGATGAAATTAAAAACAAAATTGAATTAGGAAAAGAATAATAAACAATAAACAATAAAAAAAAATAAGGACCAAATCTAAATGTTAAAAAATATATTTGTGTAATATCAAGATATGTATTTATATCAATATCAAGATATGTATTTATCACATTGTATTTAAAAAATCTAAATGTTAAAAAATATATTTATGTAGTATAAATATACAATTTGGGTTATATTCATGCGGGTTTCAGGCATCTTTAAATAATATTCATACCTTATTCATTTCTCATCAAAAAAGGTTTATTTAAAAAACACCAATCCATTCGGAGTGAAACAAATTGGGTCGAGGCAGCAACCATCAAATTTATATTGAATTGCAATCCATAGTATTGAGAGATAAAATTAAAAATAAAATTAAATTAGAAAAAGATTAATAAAAAAAATGAACAACAATAAAAAAATAAAGACCAAATCTCAAATAAAAAAATAAATTAAATCCAATGATAGGGAAGAAATTTTTTTTAAAAAAAAACCTACAAGAAAAAAAAAACAAAATAGATGGAAATCAAAAGAATTATAATCATGTTTTATAAAAAAAAAAACAAATGAAAGAAATCTTGTGTACTTTGCCAAAGATAATAGAGAGAAAATGGGGAGGAGGGGAGGGGGAGAGAGCTCATTAGAGCCACAACATTCACCCACCACCATGCGCGCCATCATTGAAAAGCTTTTAATACACTGCTTTAATGTTGTCGTGGAAAATAGTGTTTGATAGTCGGAGGAGCTCGTACACGCCTTCTAAAGGGCACGAGCTTCTCCCGCTTAACGACGCATGTAATTTTTTTATAAAAAAATATATTTTATATATATTAAAAGACTTAATTGCCCCTAACTCTAATAGACTATTACATAAAAGCCAAGATGAAATGATAAAAACACCCTTGGACCCCAGTTTAAGAAAAACCAAAGTGCTAGGGTCGATAAGTAATTACATTATTCAATAAAAAATAAAAAATGTCTCTTACCTATATGTTATAATTTTTGTTTTTAAAGGGTAGATTAATAATTCCATTGTTAATTAAAAATATAAAAAGACCAATCTATCCCTAAACAAATTGGTAATGCCATTTGAATCTCATAAAAATATCGTTTTGCCCTCAAGAACTCAGCCTTTCCTCCTTTGTAACTATGAAGGGCAAAATCATGAATGCACTGTAACAATCCATAATGCACTAAATTTTGCTCCATGGTGAAAGGCTAAACAGACTTGGTTTTTTTTAACTACATTACATTAAAAAATTGAATAATTTTTTTAAAATTTGAAAATGAATTTCTTTCCAAACTATTCTTTTTATTTGTATTTTTTTAATTTAAATTTTTTAGCCATTTTTTTCAATTGAGTCCTTGCAAATTGAGTTAAATAGGATTTAAGTCTTATAACTTATTTTGAATAGCTTTTTTATAAAGTTCTTAAGATGTCAAAAAGATATTCTGACATTAAATTAATATTTGATTTGACAATATAGGATTCAGTTTTGTTGGTTAACAAATACTAAATATTGGAGATGAAATTTAACAATAAAAAAATATGCATATTTTTTTTTTCTACGTTGTCATCACATTTTCTCAAAATTTTATCTTAAGATTTTTACAAAAAAAAAAATTTGCACCTTTATTTTTCCCATTATATGTTTTAAATGAAAACTTTATTTTCTTTACATAGTAGTCTTTGAGTTTGAGAAAGAGGAGAGGTGATGAGATGAGATAAATCTTTGCAAATGAATAAAAACACAACATTTAGTAGGATTAATCATGTTATTGAGTATTAAGATTTATCAAATTAATTACTATTTAGAAATAAAACCAAAACGTTATAGAATTGACTATCTAATTTAAACTAAAGTGTTTGACAAAAGTAAATTAAACAAAAAAACAAAGAATAAAACTTAAGGTTGTAGAGATAATAAAAATAAATATAGAGCTTTAGATTTCACCTAATTAATCTCATATAATTTATTATTCCCTATTAAAAAAATTCCAAATCTTCATGTTGATAGTTAAAATATTTTTTAATTATTCAATGTTTTCTCTCTAAAAACATTAAAAATATCTCCATATAATAATTCAAAATATTTTTATATAAATTAAATTAATTGAAGATTCATTAAGTTTTTTGAATTTTTTAAATTTAAAATCACACTAATCATGATCAAGTATCTCTATCTTACACTCAACTAATGGTGTTTAATCTTGAAAGCTTCTAATAAAAATTATTGACACGACTAAAAGATTGATATCTTCTCCCAAGTAAAGGAGTGTCGAAGTAATAAATAACCTAGCAAAACTATGGTCGAACTACATGAAGGTTAAATGTATAAATTATAGATGACAATAATACACCAATAATAACAATAACAATAACAATAATAATAATAA
>NW_011499906.1:739023-739135 GCF_000495115.2 Populus euphratica
TTTACAAAGAAAAGTATTAAAGAGTGAACAAGATAAAATACTAATCACATGTTAGTATCAATTATTAAAGTCCATATTAAGTTTACACTATACTTATTCTTACACTATTAGT
>NW_011499906.1:739511-739864 GCF_000495115.2 Populus euphratica
GACCCACTTGTACTTATGCAAGTCCTAGGAAATTATCTCAGCTTTCCAAGAAGAAACTACAGGTCATTTGGACTACTAGAACTCTAGATATGGGTCAAACACTGAATAGTGTTTGGGCTAGAAGACAGATTCGGAGTTCTTTGTTGTTGCTACAATTTGGACTTGAAAATGACCTTTTTAAGTCTTAGGCTCCATATAAAATTGTAGGCTTATATCTTACCTTTCCATACATATAAAATAGACATAAATATGAGATTTACAGCTTCAGATATGACCCAATTACTGAACAATGTTTTAGTTTGGATTGCACCAGCATCTCTTTTCTAAGTTTGGTCATCTCTTTGTCCTTTCAG